>NW_017619006.1:192500-247456 GCF_001879475.1 Ipomoea nil
ATATCATTTAATTGCTAGGAGGCCTACTAGTTATTTATTTATTTGATATAATTATTTGCTATATTAGTTAATGTTGTGCTACAAATTATTCTAATATTCAGTAGCAACTGAGGTTAATTATTGACGGCTTAGTGATAATTGGTCTCGGAAGAATATTTTCCTAAATTAAATGCAACCGCTTGTGATTGTGTTATTTAGTTTGTCGGTTTTCCTAGTTCCTATTGCTACTATTAAATTAAATCTATAGCGCTTGTCTTAGATTATTTAGTAGTTAGGGGTAATTAAATCGTGTGTGCTTTAGTTACCTACAACTAAGGGAAAACGGAAATGAAATAATTTCATGACAATTATTCAACTGCATATTAATTACTTTACGAATACATGATCAGTGTTAAATTCCGGGGGTGGATCTTTACTAACCAAGGTTTTCTATTATAAGTGCTTTCAATATATTATTTTCATTGCTTTATTCGTTCATTTAAATCTCTTGTTTATTTAAATTCTCTTTTACTTAATATTTATTCTCGTTATATTCCAAACCCCCCATCATTTCCTTAAGCACAAAAGTTAAACTAGTTACTCCTCGTGGGATCGACCCTTACTCCCGCTACTACGTTTGTAAAGTTCTAATTTGGGAGCCTACGACAGCTCGCCATCACAGTTTTCAGAATTGCTCTTTTAAAGGTTGTTTCCTGTCAAGACCCTACATCTATGCGGATCTAGATCATAAGGTGCTGATGCTTTTGAGGACCAAGCAGCAGCTCTTTCAGCCTTGGAAGTCTATCTTCTCACTTTTATAAAAGGCTACTTTGATTAGTGAGAAGATGTCGACTTTACGAAGTACAAGATACACAATCTTAATACCTCTTGTCCTCTATATCGTCTATCATGTTACTGCTGTTGAAGACACCAAGTCACAGTATGAAGTCTGGCTTGCACGATCAGTCCTCATGGATGATAATTGGGTCGGTAGAGTAGTATAGTGAATACCTTGTGTGTATTGAACTCTCTCTTGTACTCTTTTGATCATCTAGTGGATTGGGCTGACGTGACTAGCCCCGCGGACGTAAGAGTGAGGCTCCGAACTGCATGAACACATAATGATGTCTGGTTCCATTTATTGTTCATTTTACTGTCTATTTTATCTTCTGTCTTAGAATTTGTTGCTAACCCAGATTAATCTACGAATACTAAAATTTATTAGGAATCATAGAGTTAAGTCTTGCATTCAAGATCCACATGCTATTTCACCTTATATTGTTCCAATTGAGATAATGTTTATATAATATAATTTTATTCTTAATTTGATAATGTTAATATAATACAAGAACCTCTACTTTAGCAATTGCTGAAACACATTTGTTGATATGTTCTGATTTCAAACTCCAATAGGGGAAAATATTTTATTTATCCTCATTTTGTTCCAATTTAGATAATGTTTATATAATATAAGAACACCAATGAGGGCAAAGGGCCCTTCTTTTGGAATGGCTAAAACGCATTTGATTCAATATTCCGAGTTTGGAAAATTTTATATATATTTTTCCTTATTGTGTTGTTATATTGATAAGGCAAATTATGTTTTGGAATCGTGTCCACCTTGCAAGGTGGAGACGGTTCCAAAACTGTCATAATTGTGAATATAGAGTTCAAAAATTATGAACATAGAGTTCTTTAATTGTGAATATAGAATTCAATAATTGTGAATATGAAGTTCAAAAATGATGAACATAGAGTTTTATAATGATGAACATAGAGATAAGTAAATATAAACAAAGATATATGTAATTGTGAATTAAGAGTTCAATTATTGTGAATATGAAGTTCAAAAATTATGAACGTAGAGTTTTATAATTATAAAAATATAGTTTAGTAATTATTAAAATTGAATCGCGTCCACCTTGCAAAGGTGGACACTGTTCCACGGCATAACAATCGTATTGAAGGTTTATATAATATTAGAACACAAATAAGTGCAAAGGTATTCGCTGTAGCACTGCTTTAAACAATTTGGACTAATTGTCTTGGGTACAAACCATGGCAGCGGAATATTTTATATATGTTTTGCTTAATTTTATTCTTAATTTAATAATATTCATATAATACAAGAACCTCTGCTAAAACACATTTGTTGATATGTTCAGGTTTCAAACTACAACAGTGAAAAATATTTTATTTTTCCTTATGTTGTTCCAATTGAGATAATTATATAATAGAATTTTATTCTTAATTTGATAATCTTAAACAAGAACCTTTACTTTTGCGATTGCTAAAACACATTTGTTGATATGTTCTAGTTTCAAACTCCAATAGTCGAAAATATTTTATTTTTCCTTATTTTGTTCCAATTGAGATAATGTTTATATAATATAATTTTATTCTTAATTTGATAATCTTACTATAATACAAGAACCTCTAGTTTAGCAATTGCTGAAACACATTTGTTGTATGTTCCGGTTTCAAACTCCAATACCTATGTTGATATAATTGTAAGTGTACAAAGTTAGTACACATTAATACCTATGTTGGCTAATTTATTTTATTTTATATTAAATAGTTTTTAAGTTAGACTAAGCTCTTTTGGACCATTTCCTATCCTATGGTATTTATTTGAGTGGTTCAAAATTATTGGGTACAGGAAGAAGTTAGCAAAAATATTATGGTTCATGTAGCTAAGTATAAGGGATTAATTTATTATGAGTGGCAATGGTTGTTTTACACAAATGGTAAAGCTATTTATGTGAGCCAATCTGTTGAAGTAAGAATTACTATTAAAGGAATGTTGCTCACTATGGAAAGTTACCCGATTTTACACTTGATATTTTGATAGAGACACGCATTGTTCTTGACGGTGACCATACACGCCACATTTGAAGCAAATAAGGTGTATCCCTTCGTATTCGATGGGGCAATCGATGAAGTGCATGACAAATTTGGACAAAAGCGGCTTCGTAATGTCGATCTCGACACAAACTCTCGCAAACTTCCCTATGGACGCCAAATTGGTTGTAGTGTTAATCTTAACCGGCCGGCCTATTGTTTTCTCAATTTTCTTTAGGAAATCCTCATCAAAATACTCTATAGGCAACTCTGGAAACCGAACCCATACAAGAAGTTCCTTGGTCGTGTTCTTCGAAGGGATAAAGTTTGGCTCCCATTCTTGAACCACAAGATAATGGCCCAAAATCATCTAGGGACCCCCAAATTTCGCCAGTTCATAGTCCGTCAAAGACTCAAATTTCGGTATGTAATAATCTTGGGCATGAGCAATGAGATCAAGGGTAGATTCAGGTCTCCACATACGTTTAAGCCTTTGCAGTAGATAAGAGTAGCTCACGTCCTCCCAAGAACCCTGATATTAAGGGACCGACGCCATGGGCGTCTAAGCCTTTCCTTCTCCTCTTTAGTCACCTGGATCACCGAAAACATAGACGTTCTGCCGTCCTCGTCCATTACGTCGTTGTCAGTGTAAACAAAGAAAATTGAATAATATATTTTAATATTCAAAATTCTGATTACATGTCAAATATCAAGGGGGTGTGGGTACAAGATCTCTGGATGTCCTCTGATTCTTCAATTTGATGTCTTGAACACTCCACCATTGAAGGGCCTCCGGGTTTCAAGTGGCTTGATCTTCAAAGAAGGGCTTGTATATATAGCTTGTTCTTCTTGAAGGGCCTCCGGGTTCAAATGGCTTGATCTTCAATAGAGGTTTGAATCAACATACATCAACATATGAAGGAGGAAGGACTTGTACTTTCAGGATCACATTTTTATTGTGATCTCTGAATAAGCTTTAGATTTCTTTCTATGATTTTTCCTAGGATGTCTGATTACATAGAAATGAGAGCTCCTATTTATAGTTGTTGGATAGAGAGTTTTGATAAGCTCAAACTCTTTTGATATTATCTAATTAACAAATTAGATAATATCAATATTATCCAAAATATTTTAAATATATTTAAATATACTAATATTGATAAATAATCAATATTTATCAAAATTTAAGTGTCTACAAATGCCCCCTCGAGACTTGCTTGTACACCACTTGAGAGCATATAACACTCGAAAGTATGTAGTGCAAGAAAGTCTTGACACCACAACTTAAAGATATAAGGCCGTTTCAACTCGTGCCAAGGAGCCTTGAAAGATATGAGGCCGTTTTTACTCGTGCCAAGGAGCCTAAATATGAGGCCGTTTAAACTCGTGCCAAGGAGTATCATTTAGCTTCCTCCGTTTCAAATTTCATACAGGGTTTGCCCCCATATCGGTTGAAAGTGCCTATGAAGAGATGAGAAGCAGAGTTGTCCCACTGGGCGTGCCAAAATGTAAACAAAGAAAATTGAATAATATATTTTAATATTCAAAATTCTGATTACATGTCAAATATCAAGGGGGTGTGGGTACAAGATCTCTGGATGTCCTCTTATTCTTCAATTTGATGTCTTAAACACTCCACCATTGAAGGGCCTCCGGGTTTCAAGTGGCTTGATCTTCAAAGAAGGGCTTGTATATATAGCTTGTTCTTCTTGAAGGGCCTCCGGGTTCAAATGGCTTGACCTTCAATAGAGGTTTGAATCAACATACATCAACATATGAAGGAGGAAGGACTTGTACTTTCAGGATCACATTTTTATTGTGATCTCTGAATAAGCTTTAGATTTCTTTCTATGATTTTTCCTAGGATGTCTGATTACATAGAAATGAGAGCTCCTATTTATAGTTGTTGGATAGAGAGTTTTGATAAGCTCAAACTCTTTTGATATTATCTAATTAACAAATTAGATAATATCAATATTATCCAAAATATTTTAAATATATTTAAATATACCAATATTGATAAATAATCAATATTTATCAAAATTTAAGTATCTACAAATATTTATAAATAATCAATATTTATCAAAATTTAAGTCCCATTGGGCGTGCCAAAATATGTAAACGCGAAAAACTTGAATTGTATATATTCAAAATTCAAAGTATCGGTTACAATGAAGTATCAAGTATATATCAAACAGGAAGGGGTACAATCTCTGTATATGAGAAGTCCTCTGATTCTCTACTACAAGTATGCCTATTGGAAGTATGCCAAATTTAGAATATGCCAAATTGGAAGTGTGCCGAGTTCAGAGTATGCTGAACTTGAAGTAGTTCTTTGTTGGAAGTATGCCGAATTCGGGAGTATGCCGAACTGGAAGTATGCCGAGTTCGGGAGTATGCCGAATTGGAAGTAGTTCCTTGCTGAAGGGCCTCCGGAGTTATGTAGCTTGTTCTTCAATGAAGGGCTAATATGCAGCTTGATCTTCAAAGAAGGGCTTCCGGTGTTCAAGTGGCGTGTTCCTCAGCGCGGTATATGCAGTACAACTGCGGGCGTGTTCCAGACGATATCCTGGCGAGACTTCGGCAGAGCTTCAATATGCAGATTCCCAGAGCTCCAATTCTTGAAAATGAAACCACTATTTATAGTGGTGAGTGTGAGGGAAAATCTCCAACCAACTCTTAATTCCTAATTTAATTTAATTATTTTAATTAAATTAAAGAACGTATCGAGACACCATTGCGTCCAGGTTCATGATTTCACTAAATTTCCAAATAATATCAAATATTCAAATCCCTCAAAATTATATAATCCACATATAATTTCAATGGGCCAAGACCAAGTCAAGCCCGCTAATTATGCAGTCCAATTCATCCAAGCAGCCAGGTCCAACTCAATTAAATATTTTATCATCTTGGGCCGAACAATCCAACATTGAATTACACTTAATTAAGTAATTAAACCAATTAATTATTCAATGGGTCATTTAATTAACCCAATTAAATAAATATTAGTCCAATTAACTTAATTAAAATACTTAATTTAAGAATTAAATATCCATCACGGTCCAACAATATTATTCAAATTTTCAATGCTTACAGTCAGATACCACCTCTTTGTCGGGAAGGCTTCCAACTTCTCTACGCATCCAAGCTTGATTTGGGGTCGCATCCGGAATTCTCCAATGAAGCGAATCTGGGGTTGAATCCCCTACAGCAGCTAGCGTTTCCTGAACAATATATCCTTACGGCAACGGCTGTACTAGCTCAGTGGTCTCGCGACCTCGCATCGTTTTCTTAGTGCTTCTTTCTAGTAAATCTTGGTGCTCCGGCGACCGGTGAGTCACCGTTGGTGAGGAAAGAGTCGAGAGCGATTCAACTACTGTCATAGCTTATTGCTAAAACACATTTGTTGATAGAATTCAATAATTGTGAATATAAAGTTCAAAAATTATGATCATAGAGTTTTATAATGATGAACATAGAGATAAGTAAATATAAACAAAGATTTCTGTAATTGTGAATTGAGAGTTCAATTATTGTGAATATGAAGTTCAAAAATTATGAATGTAGAGTTTTATAATTATAAAAATACAGTTTAGTAATTATGAAAATCAAACGACGTCCACCTCGCAATGTGGACACGATTCCACGGCATAACAATCGTATTGGCAAGGTTTATATAATATTAGAGCACAAATAAGTGCAAAGGGATCTGCTGTAGCACTGGCTTAAACAAATTGGATTAATTTTTCCGGGTTCAAATCTTAGTAGCGGAATATTGTAAAAATATTTTTCTTACTTTTATTCTTAATTTGATAATCTATATATATATATATATATATATATATATATATATATATATATATATATATATATATATATATATATATATATATATATATATATATATATATAAAAGTACAATCCTCCTATGTGATTTTCCCGCTCAAACTTTTATAGTCAAATTAATAAAATATTTTATTGGTCAAATTAATAAAACTTATTTGGTAAGCAAATGTAAAATGGAAATGTTATAAAAGCTATTAATTGGTAATCTATATATATTCTATATATCTATATATATATATATATATATATATATATATATATATATATATATATATATAAGTAAAATCCTCCTATTTCATTTTCCTGCCCAAACTGTTTGTAGTCAAATTAATTAAATATTTTATATTTTATTGGTCAAATACTTAATAAAGCTTATTTGGTAAGCAAATGAAAAATGGAAATTTAGTAATATCAATATTATGAATTAATTAGGAATAAGATTAATTAGGAATATTAATATAATGAATTGATTAGAAATATCAATATACTGAATTGAATAGGGCAATACCTTAAATAAATAAATACACTTTCTTTTTGAAAAATTTTACAAATTTATAATTCTCATATTTTTCACCTATAAATACAATGGGTTGATGACTACAAAACTTATAAGTCTTCATTTTATATTGCATCCCTTTTTTCCCACTAGGTCTTCAGCCTTGATCATTCAGTTTAGCCGCGTTTCGAAATTAACGGTAGGTTTAGCATCCAAGTAGTTTGATTGGATTAGATACAATACGTTTTTCATGGTTGTATTGTCCAAATTTAATACTTTTTTGAGCAAAAAGCTATTCATATCATATGCCTAGATTATGATATATTCTGAATATTTCTACGGTTACTCCAAGTCCATTTCATATATTGAATTTTTGCTTTTATTGAAGTTTCATTATCATTGATGAAAGGCAGCCTCATGTGAATCTCGCTTTGAATGGTGCCTACTCCTGCCCGTTTAAAGGGATGCTGAGTGTTGACTCCTCTAATCTCTCTCTTCATTTTTTTGCTATACTTTCATTGGTCAAGAATTTAAAGTGCCACACAATAAAATGTGTGACTCACGGGTGATTGGAGAATGGGGAGTTGTTAAGTGTTTCTGTTGTAATATACACGACAAGATATAGTAGGAATCGCCTTTAATACACCAATTGACTATTATTATATTCTTCTTAGTTCTTTGCATTGATTATTGAAGTAATCAGACTTCTCAAGTTCTGATTTGTTAAGTTGTTTTATTCTCATGGTGCCGGTTTTGACAGTTATGAAGTCCATGCTCAATTCCTCATTGTATAGGTCAAAAGTGTATTCTTTTGGCGTAATTATGGGATCGCCATAATTACTCCCTAGTAGTAGTAGTAGTAGTAGTAATAATAATAATAATAATAATAATAATAATAATAATAATAATAATAATAATAATAATAATAATAATAATAATAATAATAATAATAATAATAATAATAATAATAATAATAATAATAATAATAATAATTGGTAATATTATTTTTCAATATAATATTAAAAAAAGAACTAATTTTAATTGGTAATCTATATTCTATATTAATCTGTATTTATATCCTATATTAATTAATAAAAACAAATCCTCTTTTACAAGTTCCCGCCTAAACAATTAATAATAATATGAAAAAATGAAAAAGAATGGAAGGAAGCTGTACGCCCAAACAATTAATAATAATATTGGGAAGAAAATTAATAATAATATGAAAATATGGAAAATAATGGAATGAAATATTAGTCATGTGAATGTTTTCTACACTCTGAAAAATGGAAAAGAATCAATAAGCAGTATAAGGAAAATAATCATTAAGATATTTTACTATTAATCTTTTACGGAAGATTTTGCGTAAAAAATAGAATAGAATTGGTTATTAATAATTTAGCCTTATTTTACTATTAATCTTTAAGAAAAATTCTGCGTAAAAAAATGTAATAAAATCGGTTATTAATAATTTAGCTTTATTTTACTATATTAATCTTTAAGAAAAAATTTTCATATAAAAATGTAATAGAATCGGTTATTAATAATTTAGCTTTATTTTACTTATTAATCTTTAAGAAAGATTTTGTTAAAAAATAAAATAGAATTAATTATTAATAATTTAAATTAAAATTAAAGTACATATATTTTCCTAACCGTAATACAATTTTAATTATTGTTTTACAAAATCTTCAAATAATAATTGGTAATATTATTGTTCAATTATAATAAAAACTTTAATTTTAATTGGTAATCTAAATTCTATATTAATTAATAAAAACAATATCCTCCTTTACAAGTTCCCGCCTAAACAATTAATAATAATATGGAAAATGAAAATAAATGGAAGGAAGCCGTACGCCAAAATTATATAGAATAATATAGGGAAGGAAATTAATAATAATATGGAAAAATGGAAATGAATGGAAGGAAATGTTAGCCATATGAATTTTTTTTACACTCTTAAAATTGAAAAAGAATCAATAAGCAGTATAAGAAAAAGAATCATTAAGATATTTACTATTAATCTTTTCGGAAAGATTTTGCATAAAAAATATAATAGAATTGGTTATTAATAATTTAGCCTTATTTTACTATTAATCTTTAAGAAAAATTATGCGTAAAAAAATTTAATAGAATTGGTTATTAATAAGTTAGCCTTATTTTACTATTAATCTTTAAAGAAGATTTTGCTTTAAAAATGAAATAGAATCAATCTGTCTATTTATAATTAAAAACAAAATCATCGTAATTCATATTTCCGTCCAATAATAATAATAATAATAATAATAATAATAATAGTAATAATAATAATAATAATAATAATAATAATAATAATAATAATAATAATAATAATAATAATAATAATAATAATCCAAACAAAACTATATACAAAATAAAATTAAAATTTAAAAAAAAAAAAAAAAACAAAGATGAGTCACAGACTCCTTTTGTAAATAAAATGATGTGGGATCATTTTGATCACACATTGAAAATGTTTGAAAAGAGAGAGCTCATATATATAAGAGGAGCAAAACTCCTCTTACAAATATAATTATAAGAGGACTATGTGATTTAATGGTACTTGGGTTGGACTTCTATTTGGAAGGTTGTGAGTTTGAGCCTCAGTGAAAGCATTTATTGGTTCTTTGTGTTTTAGTCGGTTGAGAAAGTATATGAACAGATACTACAATGTAATAGAGCCAGTAGCATTCAAAAATGTGGGCAAGTATTGAGAAGTCAAAAGGTTCTTTTTATTGCTAAGTTATTAAATAATATTTTGAGTTTTTAATTAAATATAAAATATTAAACAAACGAATTTCTTAAAATTTTAGTGAATTTGCCAAATAATTAAATTACAACAAAATAACAACAACAACAACAACAACAACAACAATAATAATAATAATAATAATAATAATAATAATAAAATAATAATAATAATAATAATAATAATAATAATTCAAACAAAACTATATACAAAATAAAATTAAAATTAACAAAAAAAAAAAGACAAAGGGGAGCCACAGAATCTCTTTGTAAATGATGTGGGTTCATTTTCATCCCAAATTGAAAATGTTTAAAAAGATGAGCTCTTGAGCTCCTCTATATAAGAGGTATAAACATAATTGTTTGCCAATCGATGTGCGCGAGTATTGAGAAGTCAAAAAGGTTCTTATTTAAGAAATCTTAGTTTTGTCTTCTTATTTTAGTATTTTTTTTTTTAATTTATTATTGGGGGTTAGGAAAGATTAACCCAAAATGTATGTGCTGTTTTAGTTTTTAGCAGTTTGGAGCAAATTACTTAGTTATTAAATAATATTTTTGGTGTTTTGATTAAAGATAAATTGTTAAAATTGTAAATTTGTCAATAATAATAATAATAATAATAATAATAATAATAATAATAATAATAATAATAATAATAATAATAATAATAATAATCATCATCATCACCACCACCACCACCACCACCACCACCACCACCACCACCACCACCACCACCACCACCATCATCATCATCCAAACAAAACGATATACAAAATAAATTAAAATTTAAAAAAAAAAAAAAAAAAAAGACAAAAGGGAGTCACGGGCTCCCTTTGTAAATGATATGGGATCATTTTGATCTCACATTGAAAATGGTTGGAAAGAGGAGCAATGCTCCTCTTACAAACATAATTACTTGCCCATCAATGTAGGCAAGTAACCTGGAGGGTGTGGTTGAGTATAAGGGACTCATCCATCCTTAACCAAATATCAATGGTTCGATCCTTGGGAATGGAGCAGCCATACATCTCTAAGTCAGTTGTCCCACTCAAAAGAGGTGCTTACAATTTAGCGATGGGATTAGCCACTGTGTCCGACGGTGGAAACCCTGGGTTTACCAAAAAAAAAAAAAAAAATCAATGTGGGCAAGTATTGAGAAGTCCAAAGTCTCTTTTTTTTTCATTAATAATATTCTACATCATCAAATTAAAATGGAACGAAAATTAGATAAAAATATTACTGCATATATATTCTAATTGACTAATTGATTGGAAATAAAAAGGAATAATTGACTGAAAATGAATCTAATATTACTAATTGACTGAAAATATAAAAGGAAATTAATATTAATAATTGACTGCAAATAAAAAATGATCTATAATTGACTAAAAGATGGTCAGATCATTGCATTTTAATTAAAAATAGAATGGAAATTAAAAATTGGAGGAAAATATTCCAATAATAATATTCTACATTATCAATAGTAAATGCATATTTTAAACAATAGTAAAGGTAAATTAAATATTGAACGAAAATATTTCAATAATAATATCTACATCATCAATAAAAAATGGAACGAAAGTTAGGTAAAAAAATCACTGCATTTGATATTCTAATTGACTAATTGATTGAAAATAAAAAAGAATAATTGGCTGAAGATGAATCTGATATTACGAATTGACTGAAAATATAAAAGGATAACTAATTGAGTGATATTCTACCATTATATATTTTCACCCAAGTAACCCGTCCTGATGGAGAAGATGTTAGCTCTAGACGAAGATGAACAAGATTGTGTTGTCACTACCAATGTCGTCTACAAAGAGGTTTCAATAATGTGTTAATATAATCGGTGATATTAATTTTTTTTTTAAATGAAAAAATTGCTATATATCTAGACAAAAAAAATATATCTTCCATATAAATGAATAAGGATAACAATTCATTTCTATAACTGAGTTGTTAGAGAACGAGCACATTTGCCTAATGTATGAAAATACTAAACAATGATAAATAAAATCTTCAAAATTATATGACCGCATCCGTACATCTAGACATTAGCTATTAATTTAAGCAATTATTTGCACAAATTCAAGCAATGATAACATAAACATATATAAACGATTCAAATCATATCTTTAATTGCATTATATAATATTTGATGTTCTAACTTAAATAATTATATATCGATACATATATTCTTAATATATTACAACAAATTCATTCCGTGCATCGCACGGGTGCAAATACTAGTTTATATAAAAGTAAAATTCTCCTAGCAAGTTTTCCCCCCAAAACTTAGGGACATTTGTATAATACCCAAATTCAATTAATTAAAGAAAGCAATTAATTATTAATTAAAGAAAGCAATTAATTAAAGAAAGAAATCACGTACATAAACAAATCAATTTGAGAAATCACGTACATATACAAATCAATTTGCTATATCACTAATTATTAGCTTACATCACTATTTATTCAAAGCCATACAAACTAAATCTTTACAAATTTGTTTAAATTTACATTTTATAAAATCATTCATTCCACCGAAATAAAGAAAAAATGCAATAAAAACCTACCACACCCAAGAACTTGAAAAGGATCAATCCATTCAATAAAGAAAGCCTGGCAAATTATTGTGTTATGCACAAATTACAAATTCATACAAAGTTCACAAATTTATGAACACATGTCTATATTATTATGAATAAAAAATACTTTACATATTATGAATACAAAATACTTTACATATGGCTTATGAACACGTCTATAATATTGTATGAATAAAAAATATTTTACATATTATTAGTTAGCAAAAATATTATTATTTGGTAAGCAAATGTAAAATGGAAATGTATTAAAATTTATTAATTGGTAATATTACATAATTACACCTTTCCTTTTTGAGAAATTATACAAGTTTGTTCTCATATTTTCTACCTATAATATAAATACAATGGATTGGTGAGTTTGGAAATCATAATTTTTTATTTTGCACGGTTTCCCTCTTCTTCCTGTTCTCTATGTGAAATCATATCTTGGTGTTCCACTCATGAAAATGTAAGTAATTTTTTTTACACTTTTCAAGATTATTATTATTATTATTGTTATTATTATTATTATTATTATTATTATTATTATTATTATTATTATTATTATTATTATTATTATTATTATTTTGCAATTGTAGCTTGAAACGTTTTTAGTGCCGCTGGATCCAATGGATTGGGCGTTGATGGAGACCCTGGTAACATTGACTACAAAGTTGATTTTTTAATTTTTCGACAGCAAGGAAGGGCCAGTGTTTTTCTTATCAGAAATCAAACTCTTCTTCTCCTCGCAGGCAACGAAGCGCTTTGCCGAATCGGGAAGTGATTCTTTTTTTTTCTCTTTATACCTCTGAGATAATTACAAGATGTATATGAAAAAACGAAACAGAACCCTGATTTCAACACCAAAAACACAGAAGTTAAGGATAGAGATCGAGGACTAAGTCACGGATCTAAACTAACAAATAATGTATAATATTATTAGTACAAAATGTACAAATATTATAATTAATATAATATAAACTTAATGTGTGTGTGTGTATACAGTTAATGTATAATATTATTAGTACAAAATAAATTATACTTGCCTTAATAATTAATTATTAATATTATTGCCTAATAATTATGTATTGTTACCTTTTTCGGTGTAATAATTATGGTAATGTATATACATATTTATTTTTACACATAATATATAATATTATTGGCACAAACTAAATTATTATTACCTTAATATATAATTAATTTTTAATATAATTTCATAATTTTTATTAATGGTAATTATTCTACTAATTTTTCTTTCCTTCTTTCGTGTAATTACTGTGGTAATGTATTTAAATATTGAAAGAGAACAAATATTATAATTAATATAATTAATGAAATTATTATGGTAATTGTCACAATATTTGGTAAATATAATTAATAAAATTGAGAAAAATATAAGATTTCTTCCGTGAAAATATTTGTGGCAATTTGTTTAAATTATAATTACTTAAATATGAAATATAATTAAAGAAATGAAATTATAAAATTAAAAAAATATAAACATTTATAAAAAATGTTAAATACATATATACATACACTTATGCACTATACTAATCATACAAAATTTAAATGCTAAATTTTAAAATTTTAAATGTAAATTTAAAAGTATAAATCTATCAATATATATAAATCTATACTATTATTAAAGACAAAATTCTCCTTTCTTACTTTCCCACCCAAACAATAAAAAAGGGAAAAAAAATTACCAATTAATAATACTAATAATGATTAGTAAAAACGTTAGTAGTAAAATAGAAAAAAAAAATCCTTAATTCACAAAAAATAGAAAAAGAAATGGAATTCATTGATTAATTAATACTAACAATAATCAGTAAAAAATTTTGTGGTAAAATAGGAAAATAAAAAAAGATCCTTAATTCACTAAAAATAGAAATATAAATGGATTTTACTGATTATTACTAATAATAATAATAATCAGTAAAATAGGAAAATAATAAAAGAGTCTTAATTCAATGAAAATGGTAAAAAGAAACGGAAAATTGTGAAGAAAAAAAAAAGGCCAAAATAAGGATGACAGTAAAAAAAAAAAAAATCCTACTAGAAATTGAAAAATAAAAAAGATTCTTAATTCACGAAAAATAGAAAAGAAAACAAAATTTACTGATTAATTAATACTAATAATAATCATTAAAAAAAGTTAGCAGTAAAATAGGAAAATGAAAAAGGATCCTTAATTCACCAAAAATCTATACTAATTAAAAACACAATCATCATTTCTTACTTTCTCGCCCAAACAATAAAAAAAGGGGAACAAATTACCAATTAATAATACTAATAATAATTACCGCTAGTTTGTTTGTTTTGAATTAAAGCACTACATTCTTCACTTACTGCTACTGTCTCACAATCTTCAGCTCTCCTCTTGTTGGATAAAATCTCTTTCAAAAACTTAGCATACGAAGGGATCTCGGTGATTGCATCTAGCAAAGGAATGGAGATATCCAGTTGCTTGATCAAACTGAAAAATTTTGCTCTTCTCTCCTCTTCCCTAGATTTCTTGAATTTTTGTGGGAAGGGTAGAGGTTGTGTATGCTTCTTCACGAGCTCAATTTCTTGTATCTCATCTTCCTTGTCTTGGGCAACAACATCTTCATTTACTTTCTCATTCTCACCTCCCAGATTCCTGTTGACAGTTTGCTCACTGTTGGGATACGGTGGATCCAGTATTTGCTTTCCACTCCTAGTAGTTATGGCATTCATGTGCTCTCTTGGATTTCGGTGGAAGCAGGCAACTTACCTGTGACTTTAGTACTCGATGTAGAAGCTTGATTTGCTAACTGATTTTCTAACATCTTTTGGTGAGCACTTATCTGATCTGTCCTCTCTGTAAGTTGTACATGACCTTTAAGAAACTTTTCCAACAATGCTTCCACATTTGACGAGGCCGGTGCTTCCACATTAGGCTTAGGTTGATTTACTGGAGCTTGATATCCTTAGTTTTGCCTGAACTGTTGCGGAGGACCCCCTCTAAAATTTTGCTGTCCCTGAAATCCTGGTGGTTGAACTCTATTACTCAAGTGTTGGGGATTAGTTTCCCCAGATGGATTACTCCAAGAGAAACCAGGATGGTTCCTTTGTGCATTTGGGTTATAGGTTCCTTGTTGTTGGAATGCCGGTTGTATCCTACCATACCCTATCACATCAACTTGTTCCATTGTGGCTTGAGAATCTACACCAAGACACTCCTCTGAATTGTGCTCTCTTCCACAAAGCTCACACATCATTATAGGTGTTGGAGGAGTAGAAGATGTAGAAACATTACCTGGAGTTTGATTCTTGATAGCAATCTGAGCCAACTGTTGAACTAAAGTAGCCACATTATCAAACTTAGCCGATAGAGCTGATATTTGATCAACATCATTCACACCTCCCACCAATTTCTAGGAAGATCACTCTGAGTACCAAGTTGTTCCATTCATCGCAACCTTTTCCAATAGTTCTTCAGCTTGATTTGGCTCTAGGACTGTAAATGATCCCCCCGATGAAGCATCAACTAGGATTTTTGAATTATCCAATAATTCCTCATAGAAAGCCATCATTAAGTCCCAACTCTGAATACCATGATGAGGGCATTGTCTCCTCATCTCTTTGAAACTCTCCCATGACTTTGCCAAAGACTTACCACCCAACTGTCTGAAATTCTGAATTGATCTCCTCATTTTCTGAGTCTTGGATATGGGATAAAATCTCTTAAGAAACTCTCTGTGCAACTGATTCCAATTTGCAAAATGGTTCACCGGATAAGAGGCAAGCCAACTGCTAGCTTTATCTCTTACAGTGAAAGGAAAGAGGCGAAGCTTAATAGCCTCACTCAGGACTTCATTAATTTTGAAAGTGCTGCAGATCCTCGATCAGAAATTTTGCAATGTGAGCATTAGGGTCTTCTGTTGGTGACCCACCAAAAGAATCTGAAGCAGCCATCTGAATAATAGATGGTTTGATTTCAAAGTTATTAGCATCAACCCTGGCACATTGATACACTAGTACAGAATTGCAGATAGGCAACCATTGTAATAGACAATAGGCGACCATTGTACAATGGTCGCCTATGAGAGGCTCGCGGAAAGGCATCGACTTTACGCGACCATTTTGAAATGGTCGCGCATTGTCGGTAATACGCGACCATTCTTGACCAAGAATGGTCGCGTATTGTACTTTTTTTTAATTCTAAGTTAATACGCGACCATTTGATCCTAGAAACGGTCGCGTATTCTTTTTTTATTTTTTATTAATAAGTCATCCGCGACCATTTTGATCTAGGAATGGTCGCGGATGACTTATTTTTTGTTTTTTTTTATATTTAATTTATTTTAATTAAAAGCTCTAAATTTTTTTTATAATCCTTGTACCTGTTACAGCTTAAAATCCATATCAATAGTACTCCACAATACAATTTATCTATCAACAACACTATCATCATACTCATCAAACTAAACGCAATACTTTTAACATAATGCAAATACTATCATCAGAACAAAATAATACTTAAAATCCTCATACTTTAATACAATAATACATTGCATAGTAAGCTGTTTTTTTTTTTTAATATTTACAACCAATAATTAAAGGATAGTTACAAAATGAGGGTAACAATAACCATAAAGATTACTTCATCTACTTTGCATTTCAAGGTCACGATAGTGATGCCACTTTTTGTATCTTTGATGTACTAGTAGCACGGGTCTAAGCCGGGGGGGGGGGGGGGGGGGGGGGGGGGCAATAGTGCAGTTTAAACAGCAGCAGCCCCTTAGATCAGTCAAGCACTCCGTACAGCATCTGAGCAACACTCGTCAAATGTTAACGAGTGAAATAAGGAAATTACGGTCTGCATAATATGTCTTTTATGTAGCTATGCAACTTCAATTAATAGATGTGTGCACTTACAGGAAAAGCAGGTTGCAGTCTATGTTTGCACAGTATATATAAAATGTTTTTCAGGACTGGACATTTTAGTTCTTTCCTTCTTTTTTCAAAGTATACAAAATTTCATCTTTCTATCATCAGCCAGCTAAAAGCTATTATTAGGTGGAAATTAAAGCATGAAACTCATCAAATAAGTAATAAAAGCCTTAGCTTTCCCTTCCCAGCTTGCTTCTTTATCAAGATTTTAACCAAAATTTATATCATTTGAATTTGAATAACCTGGCCTGATGTGTTAGATAATAATGTTAAGACTAACACAAACTGTAGTAAACGAGTAACCTGCCTCGTTACAGCGGAAGCTTTAGGATCGTCCAAATATCCCCAGCCATAGTCGTTGGTATTGCCACGAGATGGTAAACCTGCAGAATAAAGGTTAGTGTCGTTTTGTCTACCACTTCTCTCCCGAATACGTGATGGTACGTGTCCTGAACTCGAGAGCTGTGGGAGGACTATTTGCTTAGAAGCCTACATGCCATCAACATAGGCAGATATTCAGTTAAAGCTTAACTGAATATCCTGAGTTGCATAACAGATTAAGTCACTAATTGACTCAATCTCCTACTTGCACCACAACCACCCAATAATACAATATATTATAATATATTGTATTTAGGGAAAATACTTACATTCTCCCACTTGGTGCAAGTACTGGCACAACCTTCATTAAAGAACAAAATACAAGAACCATAGTAATACGTCATCTACTAATCAAGTGAGTAGTATCTACTATGATCACATGCATTTAAATTCTCTAACTTAGGTTCTTTATGAACAAACCCTACGTTTATTCTTAGTCCCTTAATGGATGTTTCTCAAAATATATTATGTGCACAACTGAAGGAAGAAACCATCCAAATTCACTGTATGATCTCCGAAATCTTAGAAGCATGCCTTAAGTAGAGATCTCTTAATATTAGCATAATGCTAACTATATTCTATGAGTTGTTTATAAGTTAACATAAACACTACCTCTAACGGCTAAGAGCTTGGAGTTGACACGTCTGTCACTCCCACTCATTAAGATAACCCAAAAGATAGTCAAGTCACAGAAACATTCCAATGACATAAACCATAAGGTCTAAGTCAATAATTTGGAATCTTAAACATACACCAACTTCCCAAATAATCTCAAGGTTCACCTCGAAATTAATTGAACACTACGAGTCTTATTATGTCTTACAAAATTGTTTTGAGCCTTACAAACCAAAAATGGCCCAGGATCAATTTTGAAGAAACTAAAGACTCTGTTAATTGCTAAAGAATTTATTAATTGGCAGTGCACCACAAGTTAAATGTTTTCGTTCTAATAAATTCATTAATATTGTTACAACATTTTCATAAATATGTTGTACAACCAAACGTTCAATGAAATGAACTTATGAATTATAAGAACAAAATACTAAATTAATACTTGTGGAAACTTTTGGACTTATTGCTAGACACACAATCCAATTTGGAATGTATGAAAACAACTAAATCCATCAGCTTTAGTGGAGTATCTTAATGATCTTTTCTAAATGATCACTCCCACTGATTAAGATATTCTTTAGCCAAATTAATGATATAACACTCATAATTGATTTGACCAACTAAATAATGAAGATATAATTCTCCACCATTAGTTGGGCATACTAAATAATCAATATTTGGTTCTAATTATAGTCCAACTAAATGAATAATTAATGAGGACATGATTCTCCACCATAGTTGGACATACTAAAATAATAAAATACGCCTTCCAAAACCAACTTGGAATTCGGCTAAGAAGATATATTTTATTATTGGAATCCATAAGAGGTATATCATACCACGCAACTTACTATAGTTAGTCCAAATAACCAAGTAAGCTTCGTGAAAAATAATTAATAAAAGGTGTATCTAAATTTTGGAAAGTGACTAAATACATGTTTTGCCAATGCAAACCATGAAACTTAGAATTATAATTGAACTAAATTTATAAATTCTAAGAAATTGGGATAAAGTTATTATCTAATGGGTTGATGAATTTATTGACATAAAACTTGCCTGTGGGCTAAAGTTTTAATTCTATTAAATTCAATTAAACACTTATGATAGTATTTTATCTCAATTACTAAATAGTCAGAAGAATCTAGTGACATAAAACTTGCCTGTGGGCTAAAGTTCTACTCAATTAGATCCAACTGAAATTTTATGATGAAACAAGTAGCAAATGAGTTGAAGAATCAAGTGACATAAAACTTGCCTGTGGGCTAAAGTTTCAATTCAATTAGATTCATTACAACCATACAATTATCAAATAGGTTGAAGAATCAAGTGACATAAAACTTGCCTGTAGGCTGAAGCTTTAATTCAATTAGATTCATTACAACCATTATGACGAAAAAACTTAAGAGATCATGTTCCTTATCTTAATCCCTGTGGGCAAATTAAGATATATGACCTAAAGTTTACATCATAAAATTAAGCTTCATGATAGAGGTGAATCTTTATTCCTATCATCACTGATAAACCTACTAAACTACATTCCGATACATAATTGTCTGTGGGCTAAATTATGATCATAGTTCAGTATTTCATCCTAATTAATCATACAAATATAACGAAATTGCCTGTGGGCTAAATTCCATCATATTACATACAATTAATCACAATTGATATGTCTAAAACTTTATATGACCCTAACATCTCATTATATAATTTTAACTGATTAAGGATGTTGTGGCTACTCCCCAACTAATTAAAATTATAAGATCACTAGACATTTATCAAATTTTATGTGACCCAACAACTCAATATATAATTTTAACTAATTAAGGATGTCGTGGCTACTCCCCAACTAATTAAAATTATAGGACCACTAGGCATTTATCATTGCCATCTTTATGTGATTTGAACTTTAGACAATTTTTAGTAAATTAAAGATGCTGTGGCTACTCTTTAATTAATCTAGAAATTGTAATCACTTGGCAAAGGGGAAGTTAAAGCCTAACAAACGAATTAAACCAACACATGATAGCCAATTATTAGGTATACTCCCAGGAAAGTTGGTCGAGACGAAGCTCGGTTAAATACCAACTCCTTAGACAGAGTAGCGTCGCAAGGGGACTAGTAGCAACAAGGCTTTTAAGCCAGGGCCATAGAACTAGTATTCCTCCCCAAGAAACTTCCCTAAGTCATGTGTTCTCATGTTTGAAGTAAAATCGTTTGGGAGATCTATTCAATTGTAGATTCACTTATGGATAAGGCTTTAAATTGATGAACTAAATTAGCGGACTAAACGTGCTTAAATTCGGGCACTACCGCATCTAAAGTTTATGCATAGGTCCAACTTAATAAGGAACTAATATAATTCCATCCTAAAGTATGCATTTCTAAAGGCATAGTAAAATTGCATAATTTAAAAAAAATATATATATATATTATGCGGTGGACAAGTATGCATAAAATCAAACATTAAACCCATATATTCTAAATAAATTGCATAAATGAAAACAATTTTAATATGAGCAATAACCTCAAGTATACAATTAATATTCAAAACAAGTATGACTTCTAACCAAAAGAAATCCAAAATTTGAATAATAATATAATAGATATATACTTTGAAAGGTTAAAAACTAGCCCACGTGAAAATATTTTAATTGCATAAAATCAAATTTGTGAGAAGCAGGCTGAATTCACAAATATCAAGCCATAGTATATGTTTATTCGTAAATAAAAAACTCACAAATCCTAATGCATAATTAAACTTAATGTTATGCACTTAATGTGATTAAAGGCATAAAACAATCTAAAAGTATGAAAAAACATCAAATGTGTATTCAATTTTCCATACTTAACTAAATGTGGGCAATAACATCTAAAGTCATAATTCAAATACTAAATAAATTATGGGATAGATGTATAATAATGCCTAGAAAAGATGTTTTTCCAAAATTCTGAATTGATTAAAAAATCACTCTCCAAAACTCAATTAATAATATTATTAATGGCATAAAATTGCAAATAAACCAAAAGGGCAATAAATAGCCATTAACAATATTATTATGTTAATTTGGAGACTAAATATGAAAAAAAACAATAGTTAAAATTGTTAACCTTTAAATCATTTCGGATATGACTTCAAAATTTAATACAACTTAAGTCCGAAAAATAAATGCCACATAAATCTATTTGGAAACAATTCATGACTTAATAACATAAAAATAATGTTATCATTAATTAAAATATTAACAGTAATAAGGAGCATTATGATCATTGTTAACATTTATAATGACAAACATGGTCATACATATCTTAATGTTTCCATATTCTTAAGGATAAAATGTGACTAGTTCAAAATGGTTAACAGCTATAACAGTAGTTACCAATAATAATAAACTGTAATTAATAATTTGCGTACCTTAATGATGCAAACTGCATCTATCAATAGCACTAACAGCGATAGCGAAGAAAAATCTCCAAAATCTCCCATATTCACGGAGTGTTTAATTGAATCGCCCAATGGTACGCAACAGTTTATTGGTAAGAAAATGAAGTGACATGGGTAATCTTACCAATGTACTAAATATAGTAGATTACCATGAATTAATAATTATTATGAAAGGTAATAAATGAGATTAGCCCCTCAACTTAATATAACAATAATCATTAATGTAAATTAACAATAACCACAATAAATGTAAAACTGTAATTAAGGGATGCTAAATACTAATCTCAATTTACCACATAATAATTAATCAATACAGTAATAAGTCGGAGATTAAAATTAAGGTATAACCAAATTACCAAAAAAATGTAAAGGCAACATAACTATGTACATTGCTTACCATTAAAAAAATAGAATATTATTGTTAAGGCCCTTAAAACTATTAATAGATTAAAACATAATCAGCTTAAATAACAGTTATAATTCTTAATGGCCAAGACAATAATTATAATTCTTAATAGCTTCAAATGGTAATTGTAATCCTTAAACCCTTAATGACTCAAAATCACGCAATGATAATAATTATAGCACAAAATTGCTTAAGTCAGGCCCATGAACTTTAATGTCCCAAGTTAATTATAACATGAATGATAAATGCTCTAATATGGAAATAGATCCAAACATTATATTATCACCAACGATAAATACCGTTAACAAAATACGGTAGTTAGTAATAATTAAAACTTAATAAACATGTTATAAGAAAAATAAAAAAAATGTGCTACAATTATTATTAACATACCAATCAAAGGGGTGGAATCCATACTTAAACGACCCATATAGGTCCTAAATAGCTTGTTCAAAATAGGTTTTAAAAGTCCCAAGTGAAAAATAAGACTAAAATATGCTCAAATTAAATGAGAAACCAACAAGCTGTCTTAATAGGATATATTGTCCAAAATTAACCTAAGGATCCAAAAATTGAATGACATTTAATATAACGACTACGAATTAATAATATGCTATATCCAATCTTAATATATGCTTTTCTAAATGTACAATTATAATGAAATAATTTATGAATATACAAAGCATGATTGGATTTTTACAAATTAATATATTATTAACTCATAAATACTAAATAAATTGCAATAATTCAAGCAATTTAATATGCACATCAATATTAAATTAAGATTCAAGTAGCAAATTTAATACTTAATATTTGCTCAAAATTGAATAATAATTTAATTGTGAATATAATGCCAAAATTGAGAGAAAACTAAAAGGCATTAATACAACTCTCAATATTAAATTAGAATTCAAATAGCAAGTCAAAACTTAATGTTTTGCTCAAATGAATAATAATTTAATTGTGACAAGAATTTCTATAATGGCAATAATTCAATCACAAATAATGTCACAATTAATCTGAACTCAATTTGAAATTTTTAATGCCAAAATTAAAGAATAACTAAAGGACATTATTATTTCAAAATTAAACAATTACTAATATTTACCATTTGCTTAAACAATATAATTCACAATATTAATTAAGATAATATTAATATGGTAATATAAATCCTAATATAATTACCATTTATCAAAATTAATATGTAATTAAATATTAATATGGTAAATAAAAGAAATTGCACTTTAAATAGAGAAGGTACCGTAGACTCCTTCGTCTTCCTCCCTGAATCGTCGGAAAACCAACGAAGAAGCAGCGAAGATCGCAACTCTCTGTCACCTTCCAAAGAATCGCCCGGAAAATCAGGGAAGAAGACGCGAAGAAGCAGGGAACCCAGCGCACCTCCGCCTCTGTGCACGCCAACAACCGCTGGAAATTCGTGATTCGCCGACGCCGCCATCTCTTTCCGGATTTGAGTTGGCCAAAGCGCAGAGGATCAGAGAGGAAGTCTTTCATCTTTGCAGTTCGAGGATGATGCATCCACACGGTACCATCCATGTACTGAACCCCACTAGACTCACACGCCGACAGAATCAGGTCCAGCTCCGCCACTTTCAGCGCCACCGGCTTCTCCACCAAGACGTGCTTCTTCTTCCGCCCCGCCAGGACGGCCCACCGCACGTGGAGGCTGGTGGGGAGAGGGATGTAAACGGCGTCCACATCCGGATCATCCAGCACGGCATCGTAGCTGCCGTAAATTTTCACGGTGGCGGAGCACTCGGTCTCTGCGGCAAACGCTGCGGCCTTCTCCGCCGTGCAGCTGGCCACGGTGGAGATGGTGGCGTTCGGAGCCAGCGATATAGCCCCGGCCAGCTTGCGCGCTACGGTGGCACAGCCCAATATTCCGAAACGGATTTGCCTCTCGTTAGCCATTTTTCCCCGTCACGACCATTGCGAGTCCACGGTACTGACAAACCAAAAACAACAAAACTGGCAGTACATATCCGAAAAAAAAAAATTATGTACTGTAATATGCTTAGGCAAGCCTGGAATTTTGCATGGAATTATACATTTATACAGTTCGTTGCTTTTCCAGAAAACAAAAACAAATATATTTTCAAAATATATATTTGTTACCGATTAATCAACCAGGCAGAGATTTTTAGGGCTCTGATACCAAATATTAGATAATAATGTTAAGACTAACACAAACTGTAGTAAACGAGTAACCTGCCTCGTTACAGCGGAAGCTTTAGGATCGCCCAAATATCCCCAGCCATAGTCGTTGGTATTGCCACGAGATGGTAAACCTGCAGAATAAAGGTTAGTGTCGTTTTGTCTACCACTTCTCTCCCGAATACGTGATGGTACGTGTCCTGAACTCGAGAGCTGTGGGAGGACTATTTGCTTAGAAGCCTACATGTCATCAACATAGGCAGATATTCAGTTAAAGCTTAACTGAATATCCTGAGTTGCATAACAGATTAAGTCACTAATTGACTCAATCTCCTACTTGCACCACAACCACCCAATAATACAATATATTATAATATATTGTATTTAGGGAAAATACTTACATGATGATCTGCTTTAATTAACTCACAAATTTATAATAAGTACCCAATGAATACCAACATGTTTTATGCTGCTATCTGTTAACTATATATCAAGCAAGAGCTTCAAAAAGTTTTTTTTTCCCCCTTTTGATATCCAAGTTTAGTGTCCACCTCTAACCAAAAATATTCAAGAAAAGAAAACAAAAACACATAACTGTTGAAGCAGAAGAAAGGGTCTTTCTCAAAATTCTCATCAGTTCAGATGATATATATATATATATATATATATATATATATATATATATATATATATATATATATATATATATATATATATATATATAGGCGGGTTCAGGTGTGGCAGTGTCTTACGGTGCGGTTATTTCTTACGGTGCGGCAACACCAATAGTTCACCAAATATGCACCATCAACGTTAGGAAATACACCATACAAAACAGAGTAAACAGAGCCCTGCATCACCAAACACACACCATTAGGTGTGAGTAAAAACACCATACATTGTTCGGAAATACATCATTGGGGGTGGTGAGTTATATGGTGTGTTTTTTTGAGTCTGTGGTGTATTTTGTGATGTTTTATTACATTTTATTGGGATGTGTTTTTATTACACTATTGGTGCATATTGTTAACACTGTTGGTGTATTCTGGAATTTGATCGCACCGCCGCACCGTAAGACCCCGCTGCATATGAGCGCTCTTCTATATATATATATATATATATATATATATATATATATATATATATATATATATATATATATATATATGTAAAGTATATATGTATGCACATATAAATATACCAAAGAGAAGGGGGAAACATTGTAAAGAAGGTTACCTCAAAGGGATGAACAGAAGAAACTGCAGATTCATCAGTAGCCATGGATGATGGGTATGATTGAATCAAAGAAAACACATAAAAAAGGAGGTGAGAATGATGATCTTCTTGCTACTATACAGAGATTCACTACTCAATAGGTTTTGAATGAAAAGAAAGGTGTATTTGTATAGTATGGTAGAAGAGTGGGTACTAGCTAGAAAGGGAAAAGGATGATGATGATGATCTGGTAGTATGTTCTGGTTGGCAACAACCCAAAAAGGCTCTCAAAGCAAAGTACACCAATAAACATTACACTTTATGTTATTGTTTTCCTTGCACATCTATTAAGCTCCCGTGTTTTAAGAAAATGCTATTGAAACCTAAAATGCATTGCTTTTTGACATTAAAAGTTTTTTTTTTTTTTTTTTGTTTTGAAGTCCATTGAAATGATTATTACGTGGTTTAAAATATTCTACAGAGTATTATACCGCACCTCATACTTCAAGAATCCTTCAAGAACATCCAAAAGTAACGGGCCACTGTCTCCATTCATGTTAAGATCATATCCATTCTTGCTACTAAATTCTTTTAACTCAGATTTCCAGAAATCCTTTTGCTGCAATGCACCATTGTTTAAAATATTTGCACCAAAAGAAATTAGATATTAGAAATAGATCAAAGAGCTGCAGACAATGATAAAGTATAATTAATTTCAGGGGGAACTATACATGATTATATTCACGCATTCAACAAGAGAAGTACAGTTGGAGTTTTAATTTGCATCGAATCCCACCCAATATATTCCAACATGATCTAGCATTTGGGCAGTAAGCAAACAGATGAAGAGAAGTTTCTCCGCTTAATTAATTGGTAACAGAAGTTTCTTCGACAGTGTTGTAAAGTGCATTTCAAATTATCAAAACGTTATAGTATTTTTCTATAGATTTTTCTCTCTTGAAATAAGTTCTCATGTGAGCTATCCTATAATTACAACACATTGTACATAATATCATTGGATTTTTTTATTAAAATAATTATCGAGATGACATTTTTTAATTTATGATCTTCCTTAGCTTTAGAATTAACTATGAATTGCAAAGAAAACATTATTATATATTTACTTGTAAATTATTGAAAAAAATAAATTAAATTTATTAATGATGAGTGGATTGGATCATATACTTTGTTGGTACAATAAAAATAATATCATATTTCAAACTTGGGACTATTATCAAAAAAATGTTTTAATTTGTTGATACGAGTGCTTTGCAATTTACATACCCTGATACCCATCCACATGGGGCAATATAATTTTTTTTTTCTGGTTATAATTCTCGAAGATATAATCTTTAAAATCATCCCATAATCCCACTTCCACCTTACCATGCATCTTGTTTCCACTTGCACTATTGTTTATCCCTTTGTGTTATCCAAAGCCCTAAAAATTATCTTCCATGGCCATTACCCATACTACTACACATTTCCACACCATACCCTACCCATAAATAAATATTACTTTTGATTTAAATTTCTATAATTCTTCTTAATTCTCTTTTGCGTATCATTATCATTATCTTCATCTTCAGTACATGTCCTTTTTTATTTTTTTGTTTTTGTTTTCTTTTTATTAGTAGTGTGTCATGTGCAATTGGGTTACTGGTGGTAGCATAGACAATCGTTATGCTGTGGAATCGTGTCCACCTTGCAAGGTGGACACGGTTTTATGTTCATAATTACTGAACTATATGTTCATAATTATAAAGTTATATATTCATAATTTTTGAACTTCATATTCATAATTATTGAGCTCTATATTCACAATTACAGAACTCTACGTACATAATTATTGAATTATATGTTCATAATTATAAAATTATATATTCATAATTTTTGAATTCATATTCACAATTATTGAATCTCTATATTCATAATTATAGAACTATATGTTCATAATTATGTTCACAACTCTATGTTCATAATTATAGAACTATATGTTCATAATTTTTGAACTATATATTCATAATTATGAACAGTTTTGGAACCATGTCCACCTTGCAAGGTGGACACGATTCTACAGCATAATTTGCCTAGCATAGAGGGATACATCGTGCAATGAGATTATAGTGTAGGAAGCTTTAGATTTGCCTTATTGTGTATAATATGACTATGATCTTAGTTGTAATATGAACTCATTATCTTACAAGTGCCTATTGATATTTTGTAGTGGTAGTTTTTGTAACACCCCCTAAAAAGAAGCTATTTAAAAGCCTTAAACATGCAGATAACTGAGCTAAACAACAAACACAGCGGAAGACTAAAGGATAACTAGATAAACATAAATCCAAATCACGGGGTGTTATGCCACGTTCACCAAAAAGGATGAACGCTACGGCAATATCTGCATTGTTTACAACTAATCCATAGTCTCAAAGGTCTACAACTAAACTGGCACACAGGCCATAAAACAAGCGGGAGAAGCTACACTAGCAAGTACTAGACTGCGCACTCGCATAGACATCACCTGAAAGAACACAATAAAACATGGGACGATGCCCGGTCAGCGAATAATGTTGGTAACCCACCAATACATGTGAAATAACATACATAGATAAGATATAGGTTGTAAAACCATTTTCGAAACGGAATACATAAGTATATAAGTCAAAAACCAAGAGTAATAGTCAACAGAAGACTCAAACACTCTCAACAAGAACACGGGAACACATCCCAAGACTACAAGGAACAACAACGACTCACAAGAAGTCTCAAGGTATAATCTATCATCACACAATAGATTAATACCCGACATGCATAACTCAAAGGAATAAAGACACAACACACGGCAACACATGTCAAGGCAACATATGTCTTTGTGACAACACACGTCACAAGGGAAGGACTCACAACAACCGCTACACAAGCCCTCGTGACATCACCCATCACGAGTTGATATGCCTTCCTTATGCCCGGTTCCAACCTTATGGCTACCCCTAACATTATTTCTTCTTCCAACCATTACCTCCAGGACCCCTGTACAACCAAGTCCAACATTTTCCCTCCGAGGACCGTCTTCCCCATCCGCCAACGACCGCCAACGAGACCACCAATTTCATAGTACACGAAGGTACCGTACACACACACGGCAACACATGCCTCCCAAGAAATACGTGAACCTGACACACATGTCACAACTCCATAAACACGTCATGGCCACCATGAGGACCACTGCAATACCTTGGTGACTAGTGTCCCATACCACTAATCGTGCAATCCAGGTAAAGCCACGCACACATCACACCACAACGGGAATCAATCAACAGATCACAACGAAGATATGAAACCATACTCAATCAAGGAATGGATCACAGTCCAACAACAACAACGATGAAACAACAACAACGATGAATAAAACAAGTTATCATCAACCAATAGGAAGGTACAAACAACACACATGCTAGCATTTAAACACCAAACTAGCATGCTTATCAAATGGGTAAACCAAAGTTAGTTCCGAAGAACACACAAGACTCATCACGGTTCAACGAAACACAAAGTTGAACACTTAGCACGATTCACGACACCAAAAACCTACATGGATCCCTACCATATAGTTCTAGACATACGAAACATCAAGAAGACACTCAAATAGTTCAACGAAATAACATCAGGAAGTCAAAAGACCAAATACCGAGTCAAAAGAACTATGGGGAACAAATCCCCGCCATCACCACAATACGTACCCGCGGGTAGGCCCACGGGTAGGCCTCTACCCGCGGTTCCGCCCGCGGGTACAGGCTGCTCGACCAATGTACCCCGCGGGTGGGCGGCGGGTTGGACGCCTACCCGCCATTCCGCCCGCGGGTACAACCCTGTACCACAATACAACACTTCGCGGATTTTCACCTCCAAACTCAAATTCAAGTCCAAAACATGCCAAATCTCACCAAATACAACAAAATGACTTGAATCAAAGGAAATGCCAAGCAATGGCACAAATGAACCCTAAACACAAGCTCTAGATATGCATTTTCACAAGACAATGCATAAACACTCACATTTCATAGCAAAACACATGTAGAATCCAAGAAATATTCACATAGGTAAGCAAAATAGATTTTTAGAGCATGGGTTACCTCTTGTAGACTAAAGACTTCACCTTTACACCTCAACAAGCTCATCACTAGGCTCACCTTCTAAACCCACTTCAAGAACATACCAAAAGATCATAAAGATCCTATCTTTAAGAAAAGACACCTTAGATAAAACCAAAAACACAAGATGAACTTAGATCTTACCCTCCTAGATGCCCAAATATAAGAAAGGTTGAATCTTGGAAGCAACTCTTGAAGTTTTGGCGAGGTTCCAACTTGGCTTGGAAGAAAAGCTACTCACCTTTTAGAGAGATGGTGGAGCTAGATTTTTAGAAAAGTGTAAGGAGAGAATGAAGGTGGTCTACTAGGTTAGGTTACATTACCAACAACAAGTGAAAGTTCAAGAATACCCTTACTAACAGAAGGAAGTGTAAGGAACAAGGGAACTCCTTACAAAGCTCAATGTACAACTTAGTATGTCCACTACCTAAATGTCCACTAGCTCAAAGAAAGAAATTAAACTATGTCCACTACCTAAATTTATATAATGGTTGCGAGTTTTTTTTTAATCAAAGAAATAAATTAAACTATATCCACTACCTAACTAGTGGTTTACCTTACAACCTATATTTAAAAAAAAAAAAAAAAAAAAAAAAAAAAAAAAAAAAAAACCTCTTTTATCATTGAAGAAGCTATTTTCATATTGATCCATTTTTGAAAACATGTTACTGGATACAAAATCGAGGTGTAGAATATATATATATATATATATATATATATATATATATATATATATATATATTCATATATTTTGTGAACAAAAGGTCAATGTATGACGCCAAAGAATAATGTTAAGCATTATTTGAAGATTCCAAGGAAGAATCAAGGATGAAATCAAAGCACAAGAACGTGGGTTTCTTGACACACCTTATCCATTGCATATGGGCATGCACACACCCTACATAGTTCCAACTTTCTTGCATACATACATATATTATAATGCATGCTTCAAAGTATGGTATCAATCTCAATAATGTTTCATCATCATCTATATCATATCTTCTCCTAACACAAAAAAAAAAAAAAAAAAAAAAAAAAAAAAAAAAAAAACATGCATTCTTTGAAGATTAAATATTTACTGAGCGTTTGGTTGGAGGGAGTTTAAATTCCCTTCTCACTTAATTCTCACTTAATTCCAAAAGTCATAAAATTTCTTAGTTTGGTTGGAAGGAATTACAATTCCATTGAATTGCAATTCCCCTATTTTCATGGAATTAAAATCCCATGTCCCCCCTGGTATTTTAATTTCTGAAATTTTAGGAAGAAAAAAGAGCTAGTGATGAGACAAAATTATCCCTCTTTTTTTTAACCTAAAATTAATACCACAATAATAATTGACATTTTGAACTTTATACTACTTATTCCCTTTCAATTCCCATGTATACCAAACATTGGAATTAAAATTCCCAGTAATTCTATTCCCATAAACCAAACACTGGAATTTAAATTCCCACTTTATTCCCAGTAATTCATCTCCCATGGTATTGCAATTCCTTTCCCACGTAATTCCCCCCTTCCAACCAAACGCCCTGTTAAGGTTTGGGTATTATACTAGTTTAGGTGAGATTAGAAATTAATTATGGAGTATTCCTTATCATTGAACTTTATCTTGATCGAGAATCATTTCACTTCTGTATAGAAGATTGGATATTATGTTTGTTTAATAATGTTGTTTATTTGTATTAATAATTATTGTTGTGTATTTATTAGTTAATTGGTTTTAATTGAATGCACTCTATCTTCATTGTATTGTAGAAAATAAAAATGTACTTGGTGTTTTTTTTTTAAGTGATAGTATATGAGAAATTTAATTGTACATCTTACCTAATTTATGTTAATAATTTTACTTTAAAAAATTACTTACATGAGATAAATGATTTATTATTTTATACAAGGAATGATGAACAGTACTACATGAATTAAATGTCAGCTTGATCGATTCAATGTCAATCTTGCAAAAAATATTTTTTTTTTTGTTTCGAAATTTGTGACTCATCAATAATTTATTATATTATTAAATAAAATAGGGCATTATTATTGCTTTTGGAGAAAAGATTTTTTTTTTTTTTTTTTTGAAAGCTAAGAAAAGATTGTTCTTTCCTTACCAACTATTTTTCAGAAACTACCAATTAAGGACTTGGATTGAATATGAAAATTAAATTCCTCAAATTAAAAGTATTAATTACAAGTTGATCTTTTTTTTATCATGAGAGGGATCTCGGGTGGAATTAATTGCTTCCCTTGCGCAACCAAGAAGTGCGCAAGTAGTCAAGGTTGATCAGGTCTTCCATATCGAAGGGACACCTGTATTACAAATTGACCTTTTAAAATATAAATAGATCAATCTCAAAAATAACAAGGAAACGAACTCTTAAAACTTTTACTAAATCTTCCATTTATATTTTCCATAAATGGTGTGTCCCCCAAATACTGCGCATGGCCTGACCATTGGGTTGAGTTTGACAACCGACCAAAACATGTTTCACCTAGACCTTCTAAAGCATTTCAAACCTCCTGTATGTGACATTCTTTAATTAAGAAGGTTAATAAGTATAGTGTAAACTTAATCAAGAACTAATTAATAATATAACTATCGATTGAGCAGGTAATTAATGTAATGCTTAATTTGACAAGTTGTCTGAGCTAATAATATAACTATCTATTGAGATGACATGATTTTAGACCTCTTTAAATAAATGCATGCAGAGTGTGAACTTAATCAAAAACTATATTTTTAGGAGTATTTCTTGTTATTGGACTATGCTTATTACTCCATAAGATGATTAATGATGTAAATGATATTTGCAATTATAGGTTAAGTTGTGGTTAAATTGAACTTTCATTTACTTCAAATGTAAATGTAAATAAAAATAAAATAGAAGAGTGTTAACTTGTAACATAATTAAGTTGGAAATTTGGGAATTACTACAAAATTAGCATTTTCCTCGTCCATAATTAAGGTGTAACATAATTAAGTTTGATTTAATTTCATACAAATTTTGCGGTGTGATAAACTAACTTCCCTATACAACTACCAATGTGAGACTAGCTAGGATTATTGCCTCTGTGGCCGTCTGTCGGTGATCCTAACCGAAAGTCCGCCTCTCACGGTGGCGGTCAACCCTGGCGCGTATCTAGGCATTTGACGTGACTCACAAACAACTTCTATATCAAAAGCCCTAATCAGAGCCACTGCAACGCTCTTCATTTCCACCAAAGCCATGTCTTTCCCTAGACAAACCCTAGGCCCGGCTTGAAACACCGGGTACTTGTAGAGATTTTCAGATTTGAAAACTCCGTCTTCTAGCCACCTTTCGGGTTTGAACTCGCGACAGTCGGCCCCCCAGATTGAGTCCATCCGACCCATTGCATACGGGTGGTACGTAACCCGAGTGCCCTTCCGGACAAACGTGCCGTCCGGCAGCGTGTCGTCGTTGAGGCAGAATTTGGAGTCGAATTGCACCGGCGGAAACAGCCGCATGCTCTCGTGAATCGCCGCCGTTAAGTAATTCATGTCGCGGATTTGCTGGTAGGTCGCCAAGTCTTGATCGGGCTCCATGATCCGGCCCGACTCGGCCCGAATTCGATCCGTAACCTCAGGATGCCTCGACAGAAGCCAAAAGAAGCTAGTCAACGCGGAAGCAATGGTGTCCCTTCCCGCCAAAAGGAAGCTGATGACGATATCTCGGAGCAATTTATCGTCGTCGATGATTCCCATGAATCTCGACAGAAGATCGGATTGGTCGCGGGCGCCGCCGCATTTCCTCTTTTGTTCGATCATCTCCTCCGCCAATTCATTGATCAAACCGATAGCTTCGCCCAGCTTCTTCTCGGACCCAATATTCAACAATCTCTTCACCTTCCACACCGCCGGTGACGCCGTCACGGCGCGCTCCGCCGAGAGCTTCGACGCGAGGTCAAAGGCGGCGGCGAACTTCGACACCGGCAGAGACAAGTCCAGGCACCCCGGATCCATCCCGAAAGAGAATTTACAGATATTATCGAATGAGAATCGCCGCAAAACATCCTGGAAGTCCAAAACCTCCCGGTTTTCCCCGTAAAACTCAAGGAGAGGGAACAACCTCGTCCTAACCTCGGCAGCCACGATCTCAAAAGCATAGCTTCGAATCGAAACACTGCCGAACTCCCGGCTGGCCATCTTCCGCTGAAACTTCCACAAATCTCCGTCGACGGCGAATATGCCGCGCCCCAACAGATCGCCCAGGATGGAAGCGAACTGTTTCCCCTTGGGAAAGTTCTCAAACTTCGTCGTCAACATGTACTCCACATTCGCAGGATTAGCAGTGATAACGTTTCCGAGAACATGAACGTGAATGGTGCCGGTCGGAGATTTGTTGAGCAGACAAGAATACCAATCGCACAGATTACTATGCTCCATCGTCCAACTCGACGTCAAATACGCCTTACAAATCTCACACTTACACAGAGGTTTCAGTTTCGAAACAGAACGAATTACCAGAAAGACGATAGCCAAAAGAAAAAGAATGATTGCAAAAGCTTCAAAACCCATGGCGAGAGAGAGAGAAAGAGGAGAGAGATAGAAAAGGAAAGTGAGAGGAAGAAGATGGGGGTGGAATACATTATACATGAGGTGCGGGGTATATATATATATAATAAAAATTTAAAATTTTATTAAAAAAATAATAAGAAGAGCAGTACTGAATTACAGCGATTTAATTGAAATGGACCTACGCATCAGACCTACAGAAAACAAGCTTTTGATAAATGTCATTTTCGCCGCCTGTCCTTTCTGTAATTTTCTGCGTCGACAGCGCGGAAGAACAGTACACTGAACAAATCCGCAAAAGAAACACGTGAGCGAAATGATGAATTGCGAGAAAAGTTACTAAAATTAACTCACGTGCGCTACAAATCTATATATATATCTATATAAAAATAAAATCCTCCTACGTCATTTTTCCGCCCAAATTTTTCTACTAAATTAATTAAATATTTTATATTTTTTTGGTCAAATAATCTATAATTCTTATTTGGTAAGCAATTGTTTAATGGAAAATAATTAAAATGTATTAATTGGTAATATTGTATAATTATTATATTGCAAATGTATTAATTGGTAATTAATTTATAATAATGTGAATATTATGCATGGTAATAACATATGTAACACGGATTGCAATTTGCAAATGAATATTATGTATGATAATGAAGAAATATGATCTACTATTATTGTAATATAACCAAATCATATATGCTACCATTTAAAGAATTATTTGAATATGGTAATATTATGTAAAAAGTTTGATTTAATATTATGGTAATATAACCAAATCATATATGCTACGATAGCCATATATGTATAAATATTGGGTTCTCATATTTATAAACAATGTTTAATAATTGACAAATTCTATTACATAATAAAAATTACTATTATAAAATCTTTGGTAATATGCGCACATTATTTTTATTATTTCGGTTTAATAATATTATATCTTATTTATAAAAATTCGAAATAATATTTTTAGTACTATTGAATATTAATTGACTAAAAATTATCTTAATTATTGAGGCAATTAATAGGTATTTAGCTTTAAAAAAAATTAAAATATATGAATTATACATGGTAGTATGGAATCAATTAGTAGACAATTATATTAGGTAATCTAATTAATAATTTACTTTTTAAATTATATCACATTTTAGATTTTAATTTATGCAGTACAAAACTTTTAAGAATAAGTTTTTGATTAAAGGATTCAAAAATCAAAAAGATTGTGAGTGAGCCTATAATTCTTTGATTTAAAGAAGGGCTAAGTCCGGTGCATGGCCGATTTTAGATTTTGGTAGCCCCGTTCTGGTATATAAATGGGGCTCTACCAAAATCATAATATCTAAAATCAATACCGTATTTTTTTTTAATAATAAGGTGATAAAATGTTGTCGTGCGCAAAAAAAAAAAAGAACAAACAAAAAACATATTATGGAATAAATTACAATAATATAATAATAATAATAATAATAGTATGTGCAAACTCGCATTGTAAAATGATTTAAAAAATAGAAGAAAAAAACAAAAAACATATTATGGAATAATAATAATAATAATAATAATAATAATAATAAAATAATAATAATAATAATAATAATAATAATAATAATAATAATAATAATAGTTTGCGCACCTCGGAATTAGCCAATTTATAAATAAATTCATGTAATTTAGCATATTGAGTAAAATAAGAATATAATATTAATTATTATTATTATTATTATATTATAGTAATATAGTAATTATTATAATAATAATTCGTTATTATGTATAATATTTTAACTAAATTAAATTATTTAAATTAAATCACCCTATATATATTTAGTGTTACAAATGATCATCCTTAATTAAATTAAATGATCCTTAATTAAATCATTTAAATTAAATCAGTCTATATATTTAGTATTACAAATAATCATTCTTAATTAAATTAGATCATCCTTAATTAAATTAAATCATTCTTAATTAAATCATTTAAATTAAATCAGCCAATATATTTAGTATTACAAATAATCATCCTTAATTAAATTAAATCATCCTAAATTAAATTCAATCAGTCTTAATAAAAATATTTAAATTAAACCAACCTTAATTAAATCAATCTTTAATACAAAACGTAAAATCAGCCTTAATAACAACACAGAAACGCGAAATCATCCTATTAGCCAATTATTATTACTACAATTACTATTATTATAACTATTACTATTTATAATAATAATAATAATAATAATAATAATAATAATAATAATAATAATAATAATAACAACAACAACAACAACAACAATAATAATAATAATATCTCTATCTCTATCTCTATCTCTATCTCTATCTCTATATATATTAAAGCAAAATAATTGTACCAAAATTTTTCCCTCCAAATGTGAAAACATTTATTGTATTCATATTAATTTATAAATAGATTCATATAATTCTCAAAAAATTTCCTTCAAATGTGAAAATATTTATTGTATTCTTATTAATTTATGAATAGATTCATGTAATTTAACATGTTGAATAACAGAAGAATATAATATTAGTTATTATTATTATTATTATTATTATTATTATTATTATTATTATAGTAATAATAATTCGTTATTATAGTATAGTATTTTAATTAAATTAAATTATTTAAATTAAATCACCCTATATATATTTAGTATTACAAATGATAATCTCATCCTTAATTAAATTAAATCGGCCTATATATTTAGTATTACAAATATTTATTTTTTAATTAAATTAGATCATTGTTAATTGAATTAAATCATCCTTAATTAAATCATTTAAATTAAATCAGCCTATATATTTAGTATTACAAATAATCATCCTTAATTAAATTAAATCATCCTTAATTAAATTATTTAAATTAAATCAACCTTAATTAAAGCAATCCTTAATACAAAACGTAAAATCAGCCTTAATAACAACACAGAAACGCAAAATCATCCTATTAGCCAATTATTATTACTATAATTACTATTACTATTTATAATAATAATAATAATAATAATAATAATAATAATAATAATAATAATAATAATAATAATAATAATAATAATAACAACAACAATATAATAATAATAATAATAATAATAATAATAATAATAATAATAACAATAATAATAATAATATAATACTATAATAATACTATACTAACGAACAAGCCTTACAAAACGAATTATTCACATACATAAATGCAGAATCATGCATCCTATTTGTCTTAACAAATTATTATTACTATAATTAATATGCACGTGTAGTTCATGGTATTCAGTATGCATGGAATTATTATTCATCTGTTACTATGCACGGGAATCATGCAATAGCTATTAGTATTAGTATTAGTATTTCATAATTAAATAATTACATTAAATTATTCATTTGTAATTATTTTGCACAAATTCATAGTTATAAATACCTCATTGGCACCAAGATTATGTGGTCTAATGGTATTCGGGTTGGACTTCCATTTGGAAGGTTGTGAGTTTGAGCCTCAGTGGAGGTGTTATTGGTTCTTTGTGTTTCAGTAAGTTGAGAAAGTATATTAACAGATACTAGAGCCAGTAACATTCAAAAAAAAATACCTCATTGGCCTTGCTTTTCATTCATTTTCAATCCCCTTCCTGTACTTTTCATACGCTAAATTTTCAATATGGCTCCCACCTTCAATCTACTTAACCAAATCACCGCTACCTCCATGAATTGGGCGGTACTTTTCATACGCTAAATTTTCAATATGGCTCCCACCTTCAATCTACTTAACCAAATCACCGCTACCTCCACGAATTGGGCGATACAAGTTCATCTAATCCGAATGTACGAGTCAACATTCAACAATAACACCTACAATTCTCATACTTTGGATTGTGTGTTTCATGATTCTGAGGTATATTCGTCACTTTTAGTATAGATATATATAGATTATCTTTTCGTGTGTGTGTGTGTGTGTGTGTATATATATATATATATATATATATATATATATATATATATATATATATATATAATTTCATAATATATTCAATACAAATATATATTTTTCTTAATTTTAGTTTTATAATTCACATGCTAATATGTTTTGTATATGACACATATTCATGTATTTCATATTCTATTATAATATAGATTTCCATTAAATTTTTACGTTTTGCTAATTTATGGTACGCGTATACATGCAACAATAAAAAAAGGCTCAAGTTGATGAATTTAAAAAAAAAAAAAAATTTGAGGGTCATTTGTACTCCATTAAAAACTTTATCGTTGCAACAAATGACATGACATACAAAACTACGCACCACAAATACAAGATCCTGTTCATGCATTCTACAAAAGTCTTTCAGTATAACAACAACGACTTTCCAAACATGACATACATGTTGAAAGCTTTCGATCAACTTGGTCCTACCCAAATTAATGCTTCCGAACTATTTGGTAATACTAATTTACGGTCCTCATTTCGTTTATCATTTCAAGTATATATATATATATATATATATATATATATATATATATATATATATATATATATATATATATATATATATATATATATATATATATATATATAGAGGCGGGTTCAGGTGTGGCAGTGTCTTACGGTGCGGTTATTTCTTACGGTGCGGCAACACCAATAGTTCACCAAATATGCACCATCAACGTTAGGAAATACACCACACAAAACAGAGTAAACAGAGCCCTGCATCACCAAACACACACCATTAGGTGTGAGTAAAAACACCATACACTGTTCGGAAATACACCATTCGGGGTGGTGAGTTATATGGTGTGTTTTTTTGAGTCTATGGTGTATTTTGTGATGTTTTGTTATATTTCATTGGGGTGTGTTTTTATTACACTGTTGGTGCATATTGTTAACACTGTTGGTGTATTCTGGAATTTGACCGCACCGCCGCACCGTAAGACCCCGCCGCATATGAGCGTTCTTCTATATATATATATATATATATATATATATATATATATATATATATATATATATATATATATATATATATATATATATATATATATATATATATATATATATATATATATATATATATATATAGATTTGGTTGGTTATGTTGTCTCGATTGAATCTCCACGTACAACCATAATTAATGGACGGGAGACCAAGTTCATCCACTTTGTTCTTCAGGATCATGAGTAAGTCATGTTATATTAAACAACTTTACACTTAATCATGGATTATATGTGTTTCTTAATGTGTGTACGCCTTATAACAATTTTTTTTTTGTTTTATCTTTTTAGAGAGAGACGTTTACCTTTCACATTTTGGGAGCAATATGTTGATCAACTATTACGCATGACAACTATGACAACCCTAATCCAGTTGTTTTACTCACTCAGTTTTAATTTGTCGTGCAACAATGTACAACATATGAGTGAGTTGCATACGGCTGAAAGTAGAACATATTTTAGTTGTGACACGGTGTGCAAAGCTAATGAAGACGTTGGAATATTGGATGATGTACACACACCGGAATTTTTGAACGGCATTAGAGCTTCAGGTGTACCGAACCATTCATTAACTTTAAAAATTGGTTCACCAGTCATGTTGTTAAGAAATGTTGATCATTCAGTTGGATTGTGTAATGGTACGTGGTTGGTAATCACCAAGTTAACAGACCGTGTAATTGAAGTCGAGTTAATGGATGGTGCTAACAAAAGAACAAAATTGTTGATCCACAGAATGTCAATATCACCATCTGATACCAGGTTGCCATTCAAGTTTCAACGAAGACAATTCCCATTGATGTTATCATATGCAATGACTATTAACAAAAGTCAAGGTCGTCAAACATTGTCACACGTAGGATTGTTACTTAAAAAACAGTTTTTGTGCATGGTCAGTTGTGGCTGCTTCTCGAGTTAACAACCCAGATGGTCTTAAAATATTGATTGCCAAGAACTCAAGTTCCTATATTACATCAACAACCAACGTGGTATACCACGGAGTTTTCAATAATTTGTAATTTTGTCACTCTTATTTTCTATATTGTATGTTAAAGTAATTTTTTTATTGTTTCTATTTTCCATTTTATATTTCTGTTCCAACTTTTTATGTATTGCATCATCTCTTAAATTTTTCACACAATTATATATACAATAAGATGAACAATATTCATCCCGTGCATCGCATGGGTATCATACTAGTACTAATATATTTTAAAGTAATTATAATCAAAATAGTTTTGTCTTGGCTAGATCTAATTTATTTATTTATTATTATATTTTAAACAGAAGATCCAGTGAAAAATAATAATAAATAAATAAATTAAATCTCGATAAGACAAAACTATTTTGATTATAATTACTTTAAAATATAATACTATCCAAGTGGATAATATTAATATTAATAATAAGAAGAAGAAATGTAAATAAAATAAATATTGGGCAATCCAGTCAGCAAAAATATGGAATTAACCTATTAAAAATGTTAATTGTTTTTTTTCGAGTTTAATTGCTTATTTGCTCTTTTTTTTTCCCCGAATTCAATGGCTTATTTGAGGGTTATTTGAGTTCGATAACTTAATTGATGTTTTCCAAATAATTCAGTGGCTTATTTGTACTTTATCCCAAAATCGATATGAAGAAAGTGAAACAAATTGTCACTAATCACCTTGGATTGCACCCATTCATATTAATGAAGGTATATTACTTGCCCGCACGAATTTAGTTCAATGGTTTAGTACGCAGTATTTGAAAGAAGAAAAGGAAAAGAAATTATATTACTCTTTATTAAAAATCAATATGAAGGAAGCGATACAAATTGTCACTAACCACCTTGGGTTGCACACATTCATATTAATGAAGGTATATTACTCTTTATTAAAAATGAAATATGAAGGAAGCGATACAAATTGTCACTAATCACCTCGGGTTGTTTCACGTACAGCTCATATCGACAGGATATCATATCCCCAACATATATTATAGGAATAAGGTTCAAATTGGCCACTGAACGTAACCTGAAAATGCAATTAGGCCACTGAACGAAAATAAAGTGCAATTAGATCACTGAACACTCCAAAAATGTGCAATTTCACCTGATAGCAGGTTTACCCTCAATTTTAGCAGGTTATCTGCTTACGTGGCAGCTGAGTTGACATTTTTAATAAATTTTAAATCATTTTTAATAAATTTTAATAATAAATTTTTATTTAAAAAATTTTAAAAAAAAATAAAAACAACTTTATTTTATTTTTTATTTAATTTTTTTTTTCAATTTTTTATAAAATTTATTATTAAAATTAATTATTAAAAATTATTTAAAAATTATTAAAAATGTCAACTCAGCTGCCACGTAAGCAGGTAACCTGCTAAAATTGATGGTAACCTGCTATCCGGTGAAATTGCATACGTTTGGAGAGTTCAGTGGCCTAATTGCACGTTTTTGGAGTGTTTCAGTGGCCTAATTGCACTTTTTGTTCGTTCAGTGGCCTAATTGCATTTTCAGGTTAAGTTCAGTGGCCAATTTGAACCTTATTCCTATATTATATTATGTATGTCATAAATTAATCATCTTCTTAATATTCATTCTTTCCAAAAGATTGATCCCACCTAAGGGCCTCTTCTTACTAGTCTTAAAAGTGCAATTGAAAATTACATGTAACTATAAACAATAATTGATACATACCACACTCAAAAAGAAAATATTAAAACGATGTAGGCCCTGTTTGGTAAATAGTTGTTAGCTGTTAGCTAATTGGGTTGATTATAGAATATAACTAGTTGATAACCTTGCTAATTATAGGAAGACGTTTGATAAATTAGCTGTTAGTTGATAGCTGTTTGGTATAATTTTTTTTCTTAAAATTAAAAGTTAATTGAAAAAACTGTTTTGAGCAGCTTTTTTAATTTTAACATTTTAGAGTTAATTTTTTAATAAAGTCAAATAGTTAATAGTGGTCAAATAAGTCAAAACTAGCTGATATTCTAATATTTTATCAAACAGGCCATAGTAGATAAATTATTGACGTGTATAAAAAAAAAAGAGTATAATTGAAAAGGGAAAATAGCACTTTTTCCCCCTAAGTTATATACTCATAGCACTTTTTCCCCCTCAATTATTTATGTAAGCACATTAGCCCCCTCAATTATTTTAAAAGTGGTAGTTTTCCCCCTAATATATTAAATTGACATTTCTACCCTTAAAGTAAACATTTTATTTATTTTACTTCTCCAACAAATTATTGCGTATATGTAGCGATTACCACAGTTCGGTTCGAACTGAACCAGACACTATAGCAATCGAATTAAAAGTTTTCAGTTATTATTCAGATCTAGAACCCAAAATTTAGATTTCAATTTATTAAATTTAAGAATAAAAAAAACTGGATCATGAACCGTGAACCGGTGATTCCGGATCCAGTTCGCGATTTTGAACCGTCTTTATTTTAAACTTTTATTTTTTATTTTAAAATAGTCTAAATTCAACAATAAATGTATTTTATTTTTCAGTTCGGAACATGAACCGTCCATTCCGATTTGCGATTTTAATAAACTCTAAATATCGCGTTTTGATTATAAATTGTAATTGAAATATTTTGGTTTGGTTGCTATAATATCTGTTTGGTTTGAACCAAATTATAGTAATAATTTGTTGGAGAATAAAAATAAATGAAATATTTACTTTAAATATTTATTTTAAGAGTAAATATGTCCATTTAATATTTCAGGGAGAAAAAGAGCCACTTAAATAATTCAGGGAAAAAAGTGCTATAAGTATATAACTTAAGGGAAAAAGTGCCATTTTCTAGGTGAAACCCTTTTTGGCAACGTTGCCTGTATTGATATTTATTGCTAGCCCACAGAGTTGCCATATAGTATTTTAGTATGTAATTATTAAATCCAATATTCCCAATATGTCGTGCAAGTGGACAACTGGTGTATATGTTCGAGACTATTGTCGATCAACTACTAATTGGGAGAGGTATTATTATATTGTATCTTTGGGAGAAGTATTATTGTATCTCAGACGCTTAATTGCAACATTAATTAATTTAATTAATTTTAAAACAACATCCATCAAATGTAAATATATTAAAATGGGGCCTTAGCTTTGGCAAACCTTGGGCTGATAAAATAGTATTGAGAATTAATTAAGAGATTGATGGTTATAAATAATTCAGATTGTAAATTTTTTTGAGTATTATTGACTCTATTACAATGTAGTATCTATTCATAGTATTCGTTTTTATTGGGGCTCAAAATCATGATCTTCCATTTACGAGAACAATAACTTAATACCACTAGACTATAAAGTCATTGACATTTCTGATTGAAAGTTAAGTCTCATAAAATTATCTTTATTTTTTATTTGTAGTCTTACTCTTTTACGTTTCGGTACTAGAATGAAAAAGCTAAGGGTATGAGTTATGATGTTATACCTCAACGAGACCTTAACAGTAAAAACCACTCTCTCGATTCCTTTTATTTCATTTATAAGGCTTGGGTTCAAATTTTTGTTTAAATAAACTTTTTTCTTTAAAAATGAAAATGTATGAAGAAGTTAAGAATCTAACACAACTTTCTACCTAAGTAATCCCTTTTTTTTTTTTTTTTTTTTTTTTATAAAAATCATTATATAATATTTTACTTTTTAACGTGACATTATTATATTAATTTTAAAAACAATTGTGATTATTACATAAATTTTTTATTAACTTGTAGTGTTCCAATGAATTAACAAGTAAATAATAATACAAGTTCAATGTGTATGAAAAAAAATTTATGATGTGAAATGGGTGGTCGCATTGGTATAATGAAACATAATTCTTGTTCTTACATATATACAAATTCAATTTTTATTAAAACCCTCTTAATTAGTTGATCAGTCCGCCACATAACATATTTTTAATATGATTTACCAATCCTGTTACATACTCTTGTGTAATGGTTATAGATTTTTCTCGTCACAAAAAAAAAAAAAAAATCTTTCTAAATCTTATAAATAACATCACATCAACAAGTGAATAGTAAATAATAAATTTTGGTAGAAAAATATCATTTTCTCTTTCTACCTATATTCAACGAAATCATTGTCTAAGGCTCTGTTTGGCAAACCTAGCTGAAAAGCTATAAGCTAGGAGCTGAAAGCTGAAAAGGAGCTGAAAGCTGAAAAGCTATAAGCTCGGAGCTGAAAACTGAAGAGCTGTTAAGCTAGCTGTTATGATTAAAAGTGTTTGGTAAAACCAGCTTTTTGATAAGCTGATAAATGTAAAAAGACTAAAAAGGACATCTTCATATAATTTAAATTAGTTTGTTTACATATTAAAATTTGACATTTTGTCTTTAAAAAATTAATATTCTGAAATAAAACTATTAGCATAATCATGATCTAGCATCCCATAATGATGTAGCAATATTGTTGCGAATCTCCTTCATCTCAGTAGAGGCCTGGCTTAAATTTTCGTTGATGGAGATATTACTACTTGAATCTTGAAGTTCATCGGGCGGTATGTAATCTGGATGCTGCTCAAACACATTAAACATCATGTCATCTTGTGAATTCTTCCGAATATAATTATGGAGTGCAAAGGTGGCCATAATAACATCAATTTGGGTCTCCACACTAAATTGTGGCATATTAGCAAGTATCTTCCATCTCTTCTTTAATACTCCAAACGACCTCTCAATACAACTTCGAAGAGAAGAATGTGCACGATTGAATGCTTCTTGAGCATTTGTTGGCGGCTCATGTTCAAATTGAGATTGATGATATCTTATTCTTGGATACGGTACCAAATATCCTTGTTTATCTGGATATCCTTTATCCACCAAATAATATCTTCCTAAAAAAAATATAACACTAAACTTTTATAATGAATAAAATTATATGATTTTAGAGTTAAAAAATACGAATATGATACCTTGTGGCGGCTTGGGAAAGTTCATTGATGGTGTATTAATTGCATGAAGAAATACACGTGTATCATGTGCTGATCCTTCCCATCCAACAGATATAAAAGTGAAACACATATCAAAGTTACACGCTGCCATAACATTGAAAGTAGGAATTCCTTTTCTCCCTCTATATCGCAATTGATCAACCTCAGGGATGCACGCTGCTATCAATACATCCAATACAATCCTATTCATCATATATATTAGATAATCAATCTTAAAATAATAATAATAATAATAATAATAATAATAATAATAATAATAATAATAATAATAATAATAATAATAATAATAATAAAGTGAAATCATTAAATGGTCACATTTTACCTTGAAATATGGCATGTATCGTGCATCATTAGTAATGTAAGACGGTATAGATTGAAATGTAGGATCATCTAGTCTTATGATATCACGTGCAAGGCCTTTGTATCCGCTATTCCGACCACTAATTGCTTCCAAAACCTCATGAAATGCTCTACTTATTGTTTCACCGGAACGTTGAAATCGTTCACCAACATCTCTATTTGAAGCACCCATAGCAAGTGTGTATATAAATATAGCAACTTTCTCCACATATGACATATTCCTAGTAGATTGTAATCCATATTTTGAATATAAGTCTTCACATAATTGCTTAAACAAATCGGAGTCCATTCTAAATGCATTTACACATCGAATAGGATGTCCATTCAACACTTCTTTCATCCATTCTTGTCCTCTAAAAAGTGAAGTCATACAAGGTTCTTTATAAATATATTTATAGTAATATGTTTTGGTTAAAGCAATTGTGGCATACGATGTTATAATTGCACAAAGTGCTTGCTTCCTTTTTTTTCTTTTCCGCTCCAACTCCATGATGTACCTAATAAATATAAAATAATGAAACCAATATATTTTAATAAAATATAAAGTAAGAACATATATTTCAATATATATAAAGTAAAACAAAATGAGCATTGAAATTATATATATAAAGTAGTACAAGTTTTAATGTTCAAACACATAAATGTCAAATTGAAATAACAACCAAACATATTGAATAAAATGAGCATTCACTTGTTTGTATCATGCATATACTTCAACCAAGCTTTCCTAGAGGATTCATCCTCAATATTGAAAAAAATTTCCCGATTCAAATCATCCTTAAGCAAGGTAAGAGAAAAACACCACAAATCTCCACCCTTTTCCATAATACCATCACTAACCATGCGGTTAACAACACTTATTGCTGCAGCAAGACTACAACTTGTACTACTTTGAGTATTCATAGTACTATCAGATTGTAAAATGTCCAATGCTCGATTTGAATTTGAAATCAAACTCTCTAATTGATTAGAAAGTTTAGCTGCTCCTCCTGATTGTCTCCTCTTACGTTTCATTTGAGTGGGTTTAACACCAATATTTTGAGTGGGGTTATTACCTTGAGATTGTCTAGGTACTTGACTGCCACTAACATCATGCTGACTACCACTATAACGGTTCACCTCACTCATAAAATTATTCCAAAATGAAGACTCATCAACCTCCAAATCCCGCAATTGAGAAGAATGTTGGTTATCCTGAGAATATAACACATCTTCAAATCCTTGCCTAGTCCTATTCTCTTCTTCACTTTCTATATTTTCTTCCTCAATATCCACTGGTTGCACTAATTGAGGATCCATAGTGGGTGCAACACAACCTTCACCATTTGCATAGCTATCTTCAAATAACTTAGACCACAAATCTTCCATTGCAGTATCAATGGATTTATTACGAAATTTTTTATAGTCTGAGTTCTCCTACAAAAGAAATCAAAAAAGAATAAGTTTACAATCAACACCAAAATATTAGTATGTTTTAATCTTAAAAATCTATAATACAAACCTTGATTTTTTTCTCCCACCACTCATCGGAGCCACTAATCTTATTTGTACTAGGATCCCACCCTAAACCGGTTTCACCACGTTTCAGATGCTTCCAAGTTCTCCATTCTTTTTTCATAGCATCCCACTTATTCTTTAAACTTCGATGTGCAATTTTCTGTTTGGCGGTAGCTTCAAATTCTTCTTTAATCTCCTTCCATTTCATTAACCCACGTCCATGCTTTCGAATATATTTGATACAAATCTCACAAAAAAGCATCACGTTCTCGTTGGTCCACTTAAAATTCTCTCCATCCAAGTTGTCATTGGTTGAAGCCATATTGCTAATTTAGAAAGAACAACAACAACAATAATAATAATAATAATAATAATAATAATAATAATAATAATAATAATAATAATAATAATAATAAGCTAAAGTAGTAATTTAATGATCCTAAACAAATCAAAATGAATGTGCAAAATGAACACTGCTTGAGCTTGGGTTTAAAATGAACACTGTAATTGGCAGTAATGCTAATAGGATACCATGATCAGTGTAATCAAACATTGAGCTTCTCTAATGATCATGTTTTTACATGGTATGCTAATAGGATACCATGCTAATAATAAAATCAAATAATAGGGAGTTGCAGAGAACATAATTTTTGAGAAATCAACCCTCCATATAGGCATCCACAAAGAATTATTTTTTGACACTTTATTCCCACTAGGCACATTGGCCGAAACATGATCATTAGACCCCTTTGAGATACCAACATTAGAAGTAGCCAAATGAACTGATGCATTATTCACATGGACAGTAACACTTAGGCATCTAAGGTTTAAATTAATCCCAGAATTATGCAAACTTAAAAGAAGTAGCACCACAACTAGCATTATTAAAAGCATTGTGCACATTCAAAGAAGTAGAAATATTATTTACTCTCTATGCATTAGAACCATGAATACCGTTAGTTCAGACAATAACACAAATAGCTAGCAGACCTATGGCTTTGCATCATGCCGTTAGTTCAGACAATAACACTAAACAGTTTTATGGTCAAACAGTCCATCCACTTAAGAAGAACAAGACACACAAAATCATTATTTAGGATGTCCAGCCAAACATATACATACCTGCGGATTGATGCTATGGCTAATGGACTATTGCGGACTGCGGAGTGCGATGGATGATGCTCCTGCGGAGTGAAAATGGGGGATGGCGATGGATGATTCTTCTGCGGAGTGCAAATGGGGATGGCGAACCTTATGCGGAATGCAAATGGGGAGATGGACGAGGCTTATGCGAATGGTCGAAGATGAAGGGATTGTCGTGAAAGTTGCTAAGAGACGAGAAATGGTTTTAATTCAGAAGAGTAAAACATGTCATTACTTTAAAATAATAAGGGCAAATATGGAAAAAAAGTTAGGAAGCTCCTAGCTTATTTTGAAACGCTACCGAAAGTAGCGTTCCAAAATAAGCTCTTATTTTAAGCTAGGAGCTTATTTTGGAACATTACCAAACAGAGCTTATAGCTTATTTTAAGCTTATTAGTAGCTTAAAATAAGCTATAAGCTCCTAGCTTATCTCTGCCAAACAGAGCCTAAAACTAACCTAATTGCTAGTTAAAGAAGCTCATGTAATAAAATGCAAGTTAGCAAGTAAATATATAGTTAAATAGGAAAGTATACCTCTATATATATGATACCATCCCCATAAGTCCATGAGAACCAATATTATCTATTAAAAAATAGATCTATGGATATGATTAATTGAGAGATTTTAAAAAATGCATGTGTGTAATTTTGGCTTAATTATTTGATCACTATTAGTTATTTGACTTGATTTAAAAATTAATATAAGTGTTTGATTAATTAACTTTTTGTAGTCCAAAATACTAAAACTCGATCAAAAGCTACTCAAAATAACTTTTTCAATTAGCTTTTTTAGAAAAGAAAATTATGTTAAACAACTATCAGCTAACATGTAATTTACCAAACACCTTTCTACAATCAACTATTGTTATCAACTAGTTATACTCTCTAATTAACAATCAGCTAACAACTATCAGTCATTTACCAAACAAGACCATTATAATGTGGGCATATTAAATATGTGTTGTGTGCAACATAAGGACATGCTTAATATACACGCACCATAATGCTTAATACACACGCGTATTTTTAATTCTCAATTAATCTCATCTATAGATTTATTTTTTAATGAATGAAATTGATTCTTATGGAGTCATAGAGAAGTGGGTTCCTTATGATCTTCAAAAAATATATATATATATATATATATATATATATATATATATAGAGCAAGAAAAGAGGAAAGAAAGGAATAAATGTATCTTTTTGTTATTAAAATTGTGATAAGGTACAAGTTGTGAAAAGGGTGGAATTTGTCGCGGTTCACGTGTTTTTATATTAAATTATATTATAGAAAAATCGTGACAAAAAAAGTGTAATTAAGTATTAATGTCGGCGAGCTAAATAACAGAATAAGGAAGTCGGCACTGTGGCTACAAGTGTACAACGCACAATTGAGGCGCTGGCAAATTTGTACTAATGCTCTGCTATCAGTAACCATGATTCATGAACATGACTTTCGCTTTTATAATTTGTTTTTTAACGTATAACATATAATATTTTTGTTATTAAGACTAATTTATGTTCAAACAAAATTATGTTTGTAGATCGGAGTTTGATTTTTTATTTGTGAGAAAAATTTTATCAATATCTCTTCAACATAATATGCATATATAAGAGTTGGCTATCTAACCGTACAGTTGCATTAATTTTTGCGTAATAATTGATCCTTAATTTTAAAGAATGATTAAATTTTTTATGTTTAATTTCACAATTAATAATGATATGATGTTTGATAATGTAAAAAAATTATTTGAAAGAGGAGTACATTTTTAGGCCGGGGTATATAATTTAACAGTACATCGTGACTATTTTTATGTGGTTATTTTTTACTCCGTATTTTTTAATTTCAAATCCCAACTTACTACAAATTACCACATAGGGAGTGACAAAAATGGAGTGATTTTTTGCAAGGGCATTTAACATTGTTTATAATATTTTGATACTCCGTATAATATATAGATATAAACATCCACGGTCATCGATGATGATAATTCATGTTTATTAATTAGTTTTTTTTTTTAAATAGGGAAATTAAAGAAAACAAATAAGAATTTGAAAAAGAAAAATGCTTTATTCTCCTTCTAAATTTTTCTTACATTATTTTATTTCTGATGTGGCTTCTATAGTTCCATTCGTTGGTTGTCTATGAATTAATAATTCAGTTACTACTAATTAAAAATAGCATTAAGTTATCAATTAAATGTTACAATGTCATTAGAGATGAATTGGAGGAAAAAAATATAAGGGGTATCTAGCATTATTCTTTGAAAATAGATGCAAATAAATTTATTTTTTAAATAAAAAAATTGATTAAAAAAAAAAACTAAAAAAGCAATTAGAGTAAACGAACGCGCAGCAATTCAATTATGTAATCCGCTATTATCCATTCGGAGTGTAGTGGGTAAGCAAAATATGTGATAAGGAATTGAACTTCGCATGTTTGACAAGACATAAACCTTATCTTTAATTTGTTGTTTTGTCGGCTATATTTTTATTTTTATTTTTCTACATTTTCAACGACAACTTTCCATTTTGTGGGGCATCACAATTTTAGATAAAATCAGTATTTTACTTCTATACTCTATCCAATATTTTTTGGTGTGCCCAGATTTTACTGACTAACCCCACGCTAAATTGTAGGCACCTTTAATAGGTGGAATAATTAACTTATAGATTTAAGTTACTTTATACCCAAAGTCAAGGATCGAATCCTTGACATTTGGTTAAGAAATACTCTATTTGAGAAGAGAAAACAATTTTATATGGGCCAACGTTAAAAATTCATGATTGTCAAATTCATATTAGTTATTGAAATCATCAACCTAAATTGTTCATAAGTCATTGATGCAAAAGAAAAAAAAAAAGTCAATATATAGGCACCTCTCATGGGAAGTCGAACTTAGAACCTTATTAGTACTAAACATAATATATTTTTTTAAGCAAATACTAAATTTAATATTATGAACAATATAATTGAATGTAAATAACTTTAGTCCGGTTACGTTAACTAAACTACACACGTAAAATTAGACGGAGGGGTAGTATATGTTTAATATTATATTGTAATTGTTATCCATAATTATGTGGGTCTCTGTTTTCAATATGATGAAAAGGAAATCAAAGTTATAGTCATCAACTACTTAAATTGCAGTCAAGACACTCTCACACAATAAAACTGTCAAAAGCAACCTTATTATTCCATCCAAAGATCCTCAAATAGTCAATACATGTATTCTCAACGACAAATCGTCAACCTTTCAATCCATCGAATCAACACAAAAACTAGCTCATAAGCTTAGGCTATCTTTATCCTTGCAATACTCTTTCACTTTCAATAGTGGGTCCTATCTCCACAGCACCAAATTTATAATTCCTTCACTATTTTCTTTATATCCCTACAATACTCTCTCACTTTCAAAAGTGGTCAGGTGAAAGGGTTATAGGGTATTCCTACTTGCCATATGTGGTTTACAAGTGCACTTCCTGACCTCTGGAGGGTTGCAAGTGTACCTCCCAACCTCAAGAGGGTCTAAAAGTGCACTTCCCAACCTCAAGAGGGTCTAAATGTGTACTTCCTGACCTCAGGAGACTCTAAATGTTTACTTCATATTCCCGACCTCAGAACGGTCTAAAAGTGAACTTCCCGACCTTAAGATGCTACAAAAGTGCACTTTCCCGCCTCAAGAGGGTCTAACTATGCACTTCCCGGCCTTAGGAGTGTCTAAATTTGCACTTCTCAACCTCAAGAGGGTTTAAATGTGCACTCCCGACCTATGTGGGTTCTTCTAAATGCAACTCGAGTGTATTTTCCAAGCCAAAGAGTCTGTATGTCAACTTACCAACCTCAATATCAGTAGACTGACCGACCGCTTTATTAAGTAGACTTGTCAACCTAAACATTAGTGTACCTCCCAACCATCATTTCTATATAGGACAACTCTGTCATCGCCTCACCAACCATCACTTCAACAACTTACAAGTGTCATAACCAACCTGAGTGCTCAACCAATGATTGCCACATTAGCTATATCAATATTGATCATCATTATGTTCCCTTGTCACTTAGTATAAATAGAGCATCATTCCTAGTGTGAAGGGGGGGGGGGGGGGGGTCTACTCCCAACTTACACCCCTCCAATCGGAGCTTCCCGATCTCATACGATCAGACCGTAGTTTCCCGATCTCATTATTTTCTCCTTATATTTGTTTTCTAATTGTTATAAACATTTGTAATAGATTTTGATGATGTAGAGTGCATTCATATAAGAACTTTAGACCCCTCATTCTTTGTTGTAAATTTGGATAGGCTTCACAGACGGACTAAACAGAAGGAAACAAGTTCAGAGGAAGCATTTGGAGACAAAGGCTTTGGAAGGAAGCTAAGGGGATCAGAGAAAGTCCAAGACTAGAAGATGTCTTGACTGGCTTCCCTATATGATGAAAAGGAATCCCTATTGTATATTAAGCATGTAGGAGACCCATTGAAAGACGTTGTAGGGAAGATCAACCTCGGAAAGATATCATTCAATGAATAACAAAAAGAGCCTTTTGAAAGATGCAACTTGTCTGACACCTTAGAGGTCTATGAAAAGACAAATTGGTGATAAGTAGGAACATCTCTTTTTTACTTCGAAAGTGCTCATAAGCTAAATAGGGGAACAATCATTATCTTATGGATAAGTTGCATAAGTTATCAGATGGAAACAGATTTTAGGGGATTGTGACAGCTTTCTGGATGGCTACCACTTGTTGAGTGACAACGAGAATATTCAAATTCAAAGTTAGTACTCATCCCTCCCCTGGTCTATAAAAGGAGGACCCAAGCTTAGAGAGACGATGTTGAGTTTATGTTGAAGCTGGTGTGACAAAGAGTATTATATGCAAGTGTTCAAAGTGATCAAGCTGAATCAAGCTTTCTTAGTTGAAGTGAAATCTGAGGGAATTTTAAGTCCATCACTCAACAAACCAACAACCGTCTTCCACCAGAAGGAGTTGTAAGATCAACCTAGCAAAGAAACCTTGTGGATGACCATTGGCTAGCTCTGATTGGATAAAGAAGAATAGGGAAATTGACTTAGTGTATGACCCCTATTTGAAAGACTATCACCGGTAGAAGTTGAGGCTTCTTATCACATTTGTATTCGGAACAATACTTAGTGGGACTTCCTTGGGATTAAGGAGAAAAGTGGAGTAGGAAACTTTTTGAACCACCATTATAAAAATTATTTGTGTCATTTTACTTCAGACATTACTTGCTTATTAACTTGCGAACTAACCCCATACTTTTTTTTATCAGAAGGAGGGGATGTGTAACACCCCCTTTTTCTAAACTCTAGAGCCCATAAATAAAACATACTAAATAGAATATAACAAGGGAATAATAAACTAGGGTAAAATATCTAAACCCAAAAACTGAGGGGAATGTCACCGGCATAGTTACCATTCACGTAACTGCACAAGCTAAACAAAACTACTAAATACTGGAGTCAAAGCTCATAAAACATCAAAAGGGGAAGCAATCCCGGTGTCTACGCACCAACAAAATGATTGTAGTCTAGCTACACCTAAAGTCACTGAATTGTCTAACATAGGAGGGAAACTAGTCTAGCTCGAAACATGAACACTAGAGCTACACACTACTATACAATGCGTGCTCTCATCATGCATTGGGTCCACCTGAAAGAGGTTATAAAACATATAGGAAAATAAACCCGTTAGCACATAATGCTAAGTATAAAGCCACTCAACCCTGTAAATACTATAGATATAGGTTGGATAACGTTTTGCATTCATACACATCTCAAGTACGAACATAAGTAAACATGTCAATCAATCAATAGATCACAAGTAAGGAAACTTTACATATAAACTATATACTTATTAATTAACAACATATGCATATATCAATACATATTAACTCATAAGTCATGCTCTTGCATTTAACATGTACTAGAATCTATGATACAACACTTCTATAAGATGCTATGCACTTCTTGCAAATATGAGGATACTACGAATATAGATAATGAATTGAACATATGCTATCAAATGAGATTATGCCTTCATGCCAATACTCAAGCAATGAATGACGCTTTACTTCTCATATATTCAACATAAAGACATACGCTATGCCATGATATAATTTTATAGTAAAGATATGATACTAAGTATATACTTATACTCTTGCTCTTTATTTAAAAAGAATACTTGTTTGTGGAGGATCTCTGTTGAGTCACTTAACTCGCTTTTCTCCTCTTTCTTACTTACTTACTTTCTTTCTTTCTTTCTTTCTGAACTCGTAGGGAGGTAGGAACTTCACGAATCGTGAATGGACCTATCCGGGCTCGGCAATCTGGCCGGCCTAATACTCATCTCCCCACAGAACCGGTACCCGTGGTTTTTAAACTCTGTGGAATCAGGTATCGTACCTTTAGTGCGCACACCCCTAGCTAGGATTCCAAGCCTAGTGGGTAGTATCGAACCTAGCAACTCGGGATTGTTCTACCAAGTTACTTCTAGAATAAAATTGTCGGTCCTCTGTGACCGTTCTTTGTGTTCTATTTCTTTCCTTTCTCATAACTCTTTCTTTCTCTTTCTTCCGAAGGACATAGTCCTAAACGGGAACCTCCAAAACTTAGATTTTTTA
>NW_017619007.1:2500-5000 GCF_001879475.1 Ipomoea nil
TTTTTCAAATGTTATTGCATGGTCCTTTAGTTTAGAGCATTTTAACAATGCTTGGTAAATTTCAAAGCGTTTGGATGATTATTTCATTGAAAACGACGATGTCCAAATTTATGCCCAGCTGTCCGCAAAGTTCCTTGTCTGACTTAGCCAAGTACTTGGGATTGTTGGGAATGTGAGAGGAATATATGGCATTTCGTTTGCCTCACTAATTAAGTAGTACAATAAGCTCTAAAACAAATGTATATGCCATTTTGGCACGAGAACGACGTAAAACGACATAGGCCAAGGCATAACACAGAACCGTCGTAAAAGTACTGGGGTGGCTGGCGGGTGAACCTCTGTTGCGTGATATTTTCCGCATCCGTCCGCAACTGTGCGCAATTTGGGCGCCCTCGTACCGCATAAGTCCGCAACCTCGGCACCCCCGTACCGCAACTTTCCGCAACCTCGGCCACCCCGTTTCGCAACTTTCCGCAACCTCGGCACACCCGTACCGCAACTTTCCGCAACCTCGGCACCCCCGTACCGCAACTTTCCGCAACCTCGGCACACCCGTACCGCAACTTTCCGCAACCTCGGCGCCCTCGTACCGCATAAGTCCGCAACCTCGGCACACCCGTACCGCAACTTTCCGCAACCTCGGCACACCCGTACCGCAACTTTCCGCAACCTCGGCACCCCCGTACCGCAACTTTCCGCAACCTCGGCACCCCCGTACCGCAACTTTCCGCAACCTCGGCACCCCGTACCGCAACTTTCCGCAACCTCGGCACACCCGTACCGCAACTTTCCGCAACCTCGGCCACCCCGTTCCGCAACTTTCCGCAACCTCGGCACCCCCGTACCGCATAAGTCCGCAACTTGGGCACCCTCGTACCGCAACTTTCCGCAACTTGGGCACCCTCGTACCGCAACTTTCCGCAACTTGGGCACCCTCGTACCGCAACTTTCCGCAACTTGGGCACCCTCGTACCGCATAATTCCGCAACCTCGGCACCCCCGTTCCGCATAAGTCCGCAACTTGGGCACCCTCGTACCGCATAATTCCGCAACCTCGTTTCCCCGTTCCGCATAAGTCCGCAACTTGGGCACCCTCGTACCGCAACTTTCCGCAACTTGGGCACTCTCGTACCGCAACTTTCCGCAACTTGGGCACTCTCGTACCGCAACTTGGGCACCCTCGTACCGCATAATGCCGCAACCTCGGCACCCTCGTTCCGCATAAGTCCGCAACTTGGGCACCCTCGTACCGCATAAGTCCGCAACCTCGGCACCCTCGTTCCGCATAAGTCCGCAACTTGGGCACCCTCGTACCGCATAAGTCCGCAACCTCGGCACCCTCGTACCGCATAATTCCGCAACTAAAGCACCCTCGTACCGCATAAGTCCGCAACCTCGGCACCCTCGTACCGCATAATTCCGCAACTTGGGCACCCTCGTACCGCATAAGTCCGCAACCTCGGCACCCTCGTACCGCATAATTCCGTAACCTCGGCACCCTCGTTCCGCATAAGTCCGCAACTTGGGCACCCTCGTTCCGCACAAGTCCGCAACTTGGGCACCCTCGTACCGCATAATGCCGCAACCTCGGCACCCTCGTTCCGCATAAGTCCGCAACTTGGGCACCCTCGTACCGCATAAGTCCGCAACCTCGGCACCCTCGTACCGCATAATTCCGCAACTTGGGCACCCTCGTACCGCATAAGTCCGCAACCTCGGCACCCTCGTACCGCATAATTCCGCAACTTGGGCACCCTCGTACCGCATAAGTCCGCAACCTCGGCACCCTCGTACCGCATAATTCCGCAACTTGGGCACCCTCGTACCGCATAAGTCCGCAACCTCGGCACCCTCGTACCGCATAATTCCGTAACCTCGGCACCCTCGTTCCGCATAAGTCCGCAACTTGGGCACCCTCGTTCCGCACAAGTCCGCAACTTGGGTACACTCGTACCGCATAATTCCGCAACCTCGGCACCCTTGTTCCGCATAAGTCCGCAACTTAGGCACCCTCGTACCGCATGAGTCCGCAACTTAGGCACCCTCGTACCGCATGAGTCCGCAACTTAGGCACCCTCGTACCGCATGAGTCCGCAACTTAGGCACCCTCGTACCGCATGAGTCCGCAACTTAGGCACCCTCGTACCGCATGAGTCCGCAACTTAGGCACCCTCGTACCGCATGAGTCCGCAACTTAGGCACCCTCGTACCGCATGAGTCCGCAACTTAGGCACCCTCGTACCTCATCAGTCCGCAACTTGGGCACACTCGTTCCGCATGAGTCCGCAACTTAGGCACACTCGTTCCGCATATGCCCGCAACGTAGGCACACTCGTTCCGCATATGCCCGCAACGTAGGCACACCCGTTCCGCATAAGGCCGCAACTTCGGCACACTCGTTCCGCATAAGTCCGCAACTTAGGCACCCTTGTTCCGCACAAGTCCGCAACTTCGGCACACTCGTTCCGCAACTGTCCGCAAGTTAGGCACCCTTGCTCCG